>NC_056741.1:7225058-7382558 GCF_019279795.1 Protopterus annectens
CTTCGGTGACACTTTCCCGATTTTGTGTCCCAGGCAATTAAAGTAACTAGTTGCTCGAGTGACCTTTACACAGATTTTTTGTGTAGCTAGTACATGAATAACTTACAAAATCTATACCCTTACGATTTGGGGGGGGGGGGATAATGTCGCACCAAATAGCTTTTTAGTCCCTACAATGATTAGCGCAACCACAACATCCTTCTCCTCCTCTTTTCTATTACCTGGGGGGGGGGGTAATGTCGTACCAAATAGCTTTTTAGTCCCTACAATGATTAGCGCGACCACAACACCCTTCTCCTTCTCTTTTCTATTACCTGGGGGGGGGGGGATGTCGCACCAAATAGCTTTATATTCCCTACAATGATTAGCCCAACCACAACATCCTTCTGCTCCTCTTTTCTATTACCTACTTGTTGCAGAGTGCCATGTAAACTGTTGCCATCTCTCTTGATTCAATGCCACTCTCCTATCTTCTTCAACAATCATGCCTGACTGTCTCAGGTCTTCTATTACATAACACACCCTGTCTTTCCTGGACGCCCTTGTTTCCACTTGTCTTCTTCCTGTCTGTCTCAAATCATCTTCACCAGACTGTCATCTACTTTTTCTGCACATCTACCTGAACCACCATAATCTGTTCTCTCTGACCTTCTGTGCAACTGGCGCTACTTTGGCTTCTGCTCCAATATCCTAAATTCTTAGCCTGTTACAAAGTGTGCATCCTACCACCCATCTCAGGCACTTCACATCCATCACATTTAGCTTCTTCAACTGCTCTGCCTTTACTGCCCAGGTTTCTGTACCACACAATCGTACTGGCCACACTTTCAGCTTCTTTGGCATTCTTCTGTAATACACTTAATAGATTCATAGGCAAGTGGGCCATTTTAAGCCTATCCAATTTCCCGTCTAGAATCAAACCCTGTACCTCTTGTTTGGGAGGTAAACACCTTAACCATATACCAACATCTTTATTATGCTTTGTGCCAGTTAGTTGCAGCAACTATGATTCTAGCTATGGCTTCCTCATTCAGACTTCCCTTCTCCTCAAGCACCCCTCCCAGACACTTGATGCTCTTAACCTGTTCCTCTACTTTTACTTTTATCCTTCGTCTCAGCTTCTTCCAATTTCCCCAATTTGCTACCATTACAAATGCCTTATCTGTACTCAGTTTCTTCCCATGTTTTGCATTCCATTCCCCTATCCTTTGCTGAAGTTCTTGCATAGACTTTGTCTGTAATGCCACCTATCTGTATACAGCAACCTGCTGATCTATCCCCTCTGACCTGTTTGCTAATACAGTCCACCACCAATAAGAAACTTCTGTCAGTGACTAACAATACCAGCCAATCTACAAGATACATCCAATATTTTTTACAGCAACTTACTGGGTCACCAAAGTGGCTCTGTGTAGTAAAGGGCACAACCAGTTTTGATAGCCTTAACACCACTGGGGTCCTACTACCATCCTTACTGCCATTAACTGCTGGGATAACTCCACTTTCTAGTGTATCATAATGAGACATGGGTGCTGCCATAGTCGGGGGGGTTATGGGATTGGTAGCCATCATGCCACTGGTGACCCTCCTTGCATGGCAGTTCCAGGCCAACACACATGGCATTAGCACACTATTCTGGCCTCCAGTCTATGAGGCAGCATCACTCCAGGTAGTGCCATATTCTCCCACCACAAGATAAGGTGGGTCATATTAGCTGGGCAGGCCGGATGAAAGAGATTCTGGCTGGCTAGCCACAAACACAACTGTTGTGCCAGCACAAAAGGTTATCCTATATCATTAGACTGCACAACTACAACTCCATTAACAAGAAAAACAAACACCATGTTTACAAAGGAACATGTCTGCACAAATACATAGTACTGTGTTATTCCTTCTCAACTGACAATATCCATGTCACAGTAACACCAAGACATTCCTCATAGTCACACTTGGCAATACATAACATGCCTCTGAAAATATTACTCATTGTTTCTTGGTATTCATCAATTCTTCTCAACTTTACTCATTTCTTAACACACTCCTAACTTGTCTGGTGAAAAAACAAAACAAAAAAAAAAGTGCACACAGCTGCTCCACAGTTTGTTTTTTGACCCCATCTTAGTTAATCAGTCTGACTACTCTGTCCATCCAGAAATCTACATTGTGTGGCAAGTTCATAAGTAGTTTCTAGCATTCAGGCCACGAGACCACTGAGGAGCCTGATCCAATTTCCCAAGTGCCCCAGAAGATCATCAGGTTCATAAAGGAAGGCTCAGGAAAACAAACACTACACTACAATAAACAGTTTGCCAACAGCTCAGCGCTTTAATTCACTGCAAAACTGCTAGACATTATACTTGCTGACGGCAAATAAGTAAATTTTACTGATCAAAAATGCATAGAACCAATGGGTCGTACAAGCTCAAATTATGCCAAAACTCTCAGAATTGAATTTAACACAAAAAAAGTTGTCTTTATTCGTTTTGGCAAGGAGAATAGTTATCACTCTTATGCTACAGAATATGAAATCATATTATGTTTTTATTTATTTGTAGCTCGTTAACCAGGACTATGAGCTGGTAGAGGACACTTTTCAGACACGTGACGTGAAGTACCATCAACTCGAGTTCAAGTCTTGGTGACTTGATATTCTAAAGAAATAAAAAGGATTTGGTTTTCTGCTAGTCTGATAAGATCCTCC
Organism: Protopterus annectens; assembly: GCF_019279795.1. Lineage (NCBI taxonomy): Eukaryota > Metazoa > Chordata > Ceratodontiformes > Protopteridae > Protopterus > Protopterus annectens. Next base: position 7,227,760 of record NC_056741.1, read on the forward strand.
AACATCTAACCCATTGTTGTCGGTATCGTATAGATCTACCTTGTTGGCAGTCTTCCTCTGCACCTTGTACCCTCAGTTCTTCCAATCATAATATCCTTTTCCAGAGATCTTTCCCTTTGAACTGTGACTGTAGTACGGCAAGCCCAGTTTCATCATTTGTGTTTCGAGTGGCATTTCCACTATGATTGACTTATTGGTCCATCTCTCTTGTCCATGGCACAGACAGCATTCTTCGCAAGCACCACATTTCGAATGAGTCAATCTTCTTTCGGTCTTGTTTCCAGATCATCCAGCTTTCACAACCGAGAATATGACAGTCTTTCTTTGTCATCATAAAGACTTTTTCTTAACTGTATAACATGTTCCGGTAATGCCATTTGCAATAAAGTTACCATAGTTTTTCATGATTGACACAGTTGAAGGCCTTGCTGTAGTCAATAAAGCAAAACTAAATAGGTTTCTGATGGTCCTTAATCTATTCTAATATCCATCGAACGTCAGCAATATCATCTCTTATCCCTTTTCTGTTCCTGAATTCTGCTTGAGATTCTGGCAATTCTCTAGCTTTTAAAACTGGTCTGCCCAATCTTTTACTACTGAAGCAGACAAATAACTGGTCAGTCTTTCTTTGGTCCTGTGAAGGTAAAAACGCAGTTGCCTATGTGCACCAAGAAGATGAAGGGTGAATTCACCTTTTTTTTTTCAAAGCTATGGAAGAAAACTGGTAAATTTATGACCTGATTGATGATTGTTTCAGAGGCAATTTTTGGTAGGAAAGAAGGACTGGTATGTAAAGTAACCTTACCCTTGTGAAAAAACAAATATGGTGGTTTGGAAGACCATGCTTGTAGTTCAGATACTGATCTTGCAGATGTTATAGCTACCAGAAAAACAGTTTCCCAAGAAAGAAGTTTGAGATCCACTTTAGGTGATGGTTCAAAGGGAAGATTACTACAGTCTGCAAAACCATAGTGAGATCCCAAGGTGGAGTAGGGTCCTTTAATAGGAGGTCTAGGTAAGATGGTAACCCTAAGAAAGGCTTTACATATTTCTGATGATGCTAAAGAAGAAGCATTTTCATCGATGTGATAGAGATGGCTGCTAACTGGACTATAACAGTAGAAGAGCTCGCTCCACTCTGGAAAATCGGGGCAAGGAAATCTAAAACAGCTGGAAGCAGAGCAGTAAAGGGGTCTAATTCTCTCTGATGAGCCCAAACAGAGAACCTTTTCCATTTACTTTCATAAACCTTTCTCATTTGAGGTTTATGAGACGATACTAGGATTTTTTGGATTGTGGCGGAAAGCCTGGAAATGTCTAGCCATCATCGGAAATGGAAAAACCATGTGGTCAACTTGAGGCCTGCAATATCTGGGTGAACTCACCATGACTGGTGAGACAGGAGGTCCGGACTTGGATCCAGTGTCCAAGAGGAATGTAGTAAATGAGACCAAAGGAAGGGAAACCATTCTTGTCCAGGCCAGAAGGGAGCAATGAGGATCACTCTGCTCTTCAACCAAAGTGCTTTCTGCAGAAATTTGGGGAGGAGAGGCATGGGAGGGTAAGTGCAAAGGAGTCTGGAGTACCAAACATGGACTGGAGCATCTCTCGGTCACCAGAACCTACTACATTTGTAGTTGAGGAGGGGATGAAAAAAGGTTGCAGCAAGGCTGACTGATTCCCAGTGAGAGTGCCACGTGAAGCAAAAAAATCCCTTGATTTTACCAGTAGATGCCTGGTCAGTGTGGTAAGGAGCCAGTCATCTAAAAAGGAAAATACTCTGAATCCAAGCAGTCTCAGGTGAGCTGCTACCACTGCCATGCATTTCATAACATCCTGGGGGCTGTAGTGAGACGAAAGGGCAGAGCTCTGAACTGATAATGACTGGCTCCCAGACAGAAATGTAGATTCCTTCAAGTGCACTTGTTTAATTTGATGTGATAGTACTCATCTTGAAGATCGATTGAACACGTCCAGTCATCCTTCTGATAAAGGAGCATCTGAATTTGGAATTTTTTTACAAACGGGTTCAAATGACTTGTATCCAAAATTGGTCTTAGGTCCCTGTCTTTTTTTGGCACCAAAAAGAACCTTGAGTAAATTCTGAATCCTGTTTGGCCTGGTGGAACCTCCTGGATGACTCTTTTGTCTAGCAACTTTACAATTTCTTGAACTGCTAGCTCCCTCTGACTGGGTGGAACATCAGGGAGATTTTTCATTGGTCATACCAGAATTAATCATCATCTGGATGTATTCCTTTGTACCCAAAGATCATTGGTGATAGCTAACCAGGCATTCTGGTGCAAGGATAAGCGGCCCCAACTGTCTCCAGAAATGGACTGCTGGGCAACCTTTCAGGAACACTGATAGGATCTGTCCGAGAAAGAATCTCAAGACCCTTGGTTCTGCGGACCCCCTTTGCCACCTGGGCGAGGTCTACCATTGTAATTATCCTCCCCCCCCCCCCTGCTTCTTGAAGGGAATTCCCCACATCACTCCTGGAAAGTACTTGAGACTTCTTCAACCACATTTTCTTACCACCAAGATGATTCCTGCAAAAGGGACTCTGTAGGGTAGAAAAGCGAATTCTAATGGCAGACAAGGTCTTTCCATCCTGTTCACTATGGGAGTGAGTCTGTTTTACTGCTGGCCCAAACAAGGATGATCCATCAAAGGAAGCACTGATGAATGACTCCTTGAAGGGTTCCATGAAATTGCACAACTGCATCTAGGCATGTCTCCTCATGGCTATGCCTAAACAGGAAGCCCTTGAGGGACCTTCTGCAGCACGTGACATCAACCTCATGGACACATCTGTAACTGATTGGTGGGTGGCCATTTGTGAGGAAAAGGATTTCTGTTCCTCTGCAGACATGGACCCTGGGGCAGAATTGGAGAGTTCCTTTATTAAGTCCCTCTAATCTGGAAAAATGTGCCAGGTAGTTCAATAATCTCAGAGCAAATGTCTCTGATGCATAAACCCACTTCCCAAACCTATCCAAGGCCCTAGACTCTGCCAGGGGATGGACAAAGGAGTTCTGTTCCACAAGCTCCTTTTTGATGGCTCCTGCAACAACCATGGCATCTACAGAAATCTCTTTTATCCGGTAATGTCTATCGGACAGGGTACTTAATATTTTATCAGGGCATTTGGAAATAGACTCCACGGAGTCCAGTTCCTTCCATGCTCTGCAGGAGACAAGATCTATATGATCATCCACAGGGGGCAACAACCCAAGATATAGATGGGCCAGACACAAAGGCTCCCAAAAACACCGATTCCTCCCGGGAAGGGGTTTGGGAGGACCAACCACCTTTCTAATGAAGGCTCTCTAGTACGTCTAAATGAGATATCTACAGGTGGGGGTCTATATTAGAAGACTGAAGATGCATTCTTTCGAATACGTCTTGGTCGAACTTAAAAATCAGAAAACAGAAAATATCGAAGTGGCTGTTAAGCGAATTCTTTCCTTGTAAAAGAATTTGCTTGACCGCTTCGGTACTTTGCCATTTTCAGCACTGTAGTGCGGTCTCGGAGTTGGTATATTTAAGTAAGGGGGGGTGGGGGGCAAAGACCCCCACTTAATGTAATGTTTAAATTGATTTTTATTTTTAATTTTTGTTGGAACAGCGATTTTTTTTTCCCCTTAGGAAAAAAAAATTGCTGTTCTGACACTTCAACATTGTAAGCTTTCGCTTACATAGGGTCAATCAATCACCGTTCACTTTTTTAAGCATGCGGTGATTTAATATAGACCCTTCAGGTGGAGATCTAAGGGACCCTTCCCCCTCATCAAAGTCGGTGTCTTCTGTGAGGGATTCCTATTGGGAATAAAAGTGTCGCCTCTCTTGCATGTCCTCTTCCAAGGGACCTCCTGAGTGGTATGCTCCAGGGAGGTATCGGAAGAGACAGGGAGCTCATTCAATGGAATGGTTTGGAAGCTTTAGTTGGCTGTCCCTTGAGGTGTAGAATGTGAAGGCTCAGACACATGATCCACAGGAGGAGTAGGGTACAGATCCGAAGAAGTGAAGAGTCCACACTTCTCTCTGTTGACAGCAGACCCTCTTCACCACCTCAAAGGCAGAGGGGCCCGGAGAGACCAAGGACAATCCTACCAGGGCCGAGGCTCCCAGAACAGACAATCCCTGAGCCCCCCGACCTCTGCTCTGAGGGAGGAATCACAGCTGAACTATCATGCACCGAGGCTCTGAGACAAAGCGATAACTCAGAAAAACTTAAAAATCAGCCCCGATGCTTCGGCTCCAAGAACGGTTGTGCTCCAACAGTGTCTGAGACGATCGAGTCAAGGAAGTCAGCATTAAAATTGGAATAACCTTCAGATCAGACATTTCGACTCCTGGAGCTTTTGGATTCATGGACTCCAAAATGGTGGTCATATCAGAGGAGTAATTACAGGTAGAAAGGCAGGTTGGGGGCTCACAGATCTGTTGGGAGTTGGAGCTGGCAAAACACCCATCTGGATCTGTGTTATGAGGAATTTCCTCATCATCTTATCCACCTCTGCTTCAGAAAGACTACCGGAAGAGCTAACTGAAGAGGATGCGGAAGGTGGGCTTGACAACTTCTTCAGAGTCTCCTGCAAGAAAGTGGACCTCAGTCTTGAAAACACTAATTCCAGAGAGAATCTAGGAGCTACTGAGCCAAGAAGATGGAGCCATAGGCTGTTTTGGATCTGAAGGTTTTTGGATCTGAAATTTTAGGAACCTTTTTAGGAGGTTCTATAGTGGATGTGTGTGGAGGAGTCCTGGCAGAAGAGCACTTATGGTGCTCCCTGGGCTCCTCAGATTTCTGAGAGGGGGTTTGAGCCCCTGAAAAAGTACTTGAGGAAGAAGCAGAAGTGGGAAGGAGGTCTTTTAGAATGAGCCTGTTCCTCCTATCACTGATTGCTCTTGCACAAACAGCACAAGAACTATCCAGACAGGCTGGATCTAAACAATAAACGGACTTCCTATGGACATTAGAATTGGGGATCTTATGCCCACAGGAAGTGCATTTCTTAAATCCAGCAAGTTTATCAGCCAAAAAGGACGAAGGTCTACCAAAAAAAAAAGAACTAATAAAAGACTTTTAAGAGAAAGAGTTGTAAGAAAGGGAGAACTACCAACAATGGTAGTTACAGAAATATACCTGCAGGTATAAAATGGAGAGGGAAGGAAGAAACAGACTAACAACGATGGTATAAAAAAGAAAAATTATTTAAAAATGTGGTAGAGTGGTAAGTTAAGGTAAGGACGGTATTAGATACTAAAAGGCAGAAAAGGATAAAACGGGTCAAAAAATTAAATTTTCACTCACATACCCAACAGGAACTTGATAAATTGCAGTCCTGACCATCCTGAAGTGCAGCAAACAAGATCTGGGGCATGGTTGTGGTCAGGGGCATTATGGGCAAGGGAGGAGCTTGAGATTTGGATCGGTTCGAATCTTTAGAAAGTGGTAGAGTCTGATCAGAGGATCAGATGCAAACCCATTTGTTGAGGAAAGAATGAAATTGACAATATAAGATTTGTATGTTATCGCAGCAGGTCTCCCAAGGTTGATTAACTCCCCAACAATCTGTCTCTGCTTTTCATTTGCAATCCTTCGAGACACATGATATCTGCTGTAACACAAAAACTTACAAGCTGTTTACATTTCCATGGAAAATGAAAGTACTGGACTGATGTATTCACAATTTTACGGAGGAAGCCAACAGGAAATTAACTGCCGTCACTAAGGAGGGGAGTGACTGCAGAGATGCAGTCTTTAACAATGAAGGTAATTCATCTCGGGACTGGTTACTTAATTAAATAATGACATACGCTGGCTCTTAACAGTTATTATTATGGCACTTTTTTATATCACATTACAGGACACTGTAGGTTTTTACATGTAAAAGCACTGAGGAAGGCGATTATGAAAGGAAGAACCACGTTTGTTTATTAGCTTCATCAAAGAAATTACTTCAAGGGTTTAAGTGAAAGAAAGAAAAGCACTGTATCAGAACACGAGGAATGTACACTACTTAAAACTGCCTGTAATAGTCTCTCTGAAACATGCCACATTGCCAGTGGGATAATGCTTTTAATTTAATTCAATTTGTTAACTAGGAATTCTTACCAGGCCACTTGCAATCCTTTCACACAGTAGACTGAAAAGTACAAGAAAGTGGACTCGCTGTTCTGGTTATATATTATCAACGTGGAAGCTGATGGGATTCAAACCAATATCCTACTCTGCAGCTCAGTGTCTACTGCTTCCTCCTGACATGCAATAACTAGCCTGCCATGTCTGTAACTAAATGTCATGTGACTAAAAATTGGGACCAGACTCCAAGATAACAATTTCATTGCATTTTAAGTCCGTTTTATTTCACAAACATAATAGTCATTGTTCCTCTTATGTTAATTTTTAAAGACTGCCACATCTGCAAACAAGAGTTGCACAATAATCACAACTAAAGCAGTGCAGGCATTGTCAGTGACTGCTTAGCTCCCATATCAGTTCAGAAATCAGAATGACAGATGCTTCAGAAAGTACAGTTGTGTACACTTACCATAAATGTAGATGTTAAGAGTGTATTCACTGTTGCAGTCATCACACTTGGGTTATCTGCTTGCAGGTAGCCCAATTTCGACCCGAATACCAGTCTTGAGATTTCTGCGTCAGATGCTGTCACTTCTTCCATGAAGTCAGGTCGTCAGGGGTATAAAACATGCAGCAGACAGCATTACATCAGTTTTTCTTGCCCCAAATGTCAGGAGCCCCCAAAATAGGAAGCAATTACATGGTATGGAACACCTTCAGTAAAAAGTAAATACCATAACCATAAGATATGGCCACAAAGAGTAAAGGTAGAAAGCATAGAGAAGTTAGGAGGCTGGAGGGAGGGTAACCATGACTGCAACAGTGAATACACTCAAACATCTACATTTCTGGTAAGTGTACACAACTGTACTATGTTCTTCGTGTTTCACTGTTGCAGTCATCACACTTGGGTTGATCCCCAAAGCTGAGGAAGAGTGGAGGCAGTCAAGAAGTATTAGAGCTAGCTAGCAGGCCTTGCAAGACTGCTGTGGCAAATCCAGCTCTGGATTTAGAAAAGACAGGTAAAATGGTAATGCTTGGTTAAGGTGTGTGCAGAACTCCAGGTTGCAGCTTCTAGGACGTCCCTGGTAGGGACTCCCCTGAGAAATGCTGTAGAGGTTGAGGTAGCCCTAGTGGAATGAGTTCTGATCCCCTGTGGGGTAGGTTTAGTTTTCCACGGTGTTTGTAGCAGAAATGGATGCAGTGTGCTATCCATTTGGAAATGGTTTGCTTTGAAATGGTCTTGCCGTCTGCCCCTGTAGCAAAGCTGACTACAGCTGGTCAGTTTTTCCCGAGAGGCTTAGTCCTGTCAAGGTAGAACCTGAGCTGTCTGTGCACGTCCAAGGAGTGCAGGATCCTTTCCCCTTTATGCCAAGGTTTAGGGAAAAAGGTTGGTAAAAGGATGGATTGGTTTAAAGCCACACTTGATACCATCTTGGGCATAAATGATGGGTTAGTCCTGAGGGCAACCCTGTCCGCATGGAAAATAATGAAGGGTTCCACTCAGATGCTCTTCTTGCTGAAGTGATGGCTAGAAGTAAGGCTGTTTTCCAAGAGAGGAATTTTAACTCTGCTGTAGCAGCAAGCTCAAAAGGGGGAAGCGTGAGCTTCTCTAGTATAAAGTTAAGGTCCCAGGCAGAAGTGGGGTGCTCCTCGGGGGTCTTAAGTTGTTAGCTCCTCTCAGGAACTGTTTGATCAGAGGGAGAGAGAAGAAGGGTGGCTCAGTATTGTAATGAGCTGAGATGGCAGAGGCATAAATCGTAAATGATGAGAAGGATAGGCCTTTGTGAAGTAGCTCTGCAAGGCAATCTAGGATTTGAGGTAAGGTGGGCATGGCTGTGTCCTTTCCTTGAGACTGGCTCCAGGAACAGTATCTTTTCCATTTTTCTGAATAGGACTTCCTAGAACTAGGCCTTCTGGCCTCAAGGATGACATCCAGCACCTGTTTGCTGAGGGTTTCTGGTGGTGTATTCAGGGAATAAGCCAGGCTGCAAGGGTCAGGGTGTTTGCAGCTGAGGATGCAAAATCTGTCTCTCCTACAGGGACAGCAGAGGGGGGTCTGATGTAGGTGTCAGGGTGGCACTGTTGTCAGACTGCGTAGGAGTGGGTACCAGTGCTGGCGTGGCCAGTCTGGTGCAATAAAGATTGTCCTTGGCCTGTCCTGTTTGATCTTGAGTAGTACTTTTGAGAGGAGGGGCTCAGGGGGAAAGGCATAGATTGAGAGGTTTTCCCATGTAAAGGATAGGGCATCCACTTTCCATGCTTGGCTGTGGGGATTTCTGGTGCAAAATTTGCTCAATTGATAGTTTTGGGGGGAAGCAGAGGCCCACCTCTGGTGTCCCCCACCTGTGGATTAGAAGTTTGAATGGGTTGGGTTCAATTTTCCACTTGTGTGGGTCCAGTAGATTTCTGCTTAAATCGTCTGCGAGTGAATTTTGTTTGCCTGGCAGGAATTGAGCTTGCAGGTGCACTTGATTGCTCAAGGCTGTGTTCCACAGGTCCATGGCTAACCTACAGATTGGGTAGGAACGATTTCCTCCCTGCTTGTTTATATACCACATAACTGTGGTGTTGTCTGTCTTTATCAAGAGTTATCCTGGAAGGATAAGGTATTTGAAGTCTGTCAGCGCATTCTGTACAGCTAACATTTCTTTTTGACTGATATGCAGGTGAATATGTCCTGGGTTCCATTTGCCTGCTATGTTAGCCCCCCATGCATAGTCTGATGTGTCTGTTGTTAGGGTTTGGGCGGCAAGGTGTTGAGTGAAAGGGAGTCCCTTGTTGTGGTTGCAAGCCTCTGCGCACCAAAGGAACTCCTTCCTTAGACAAGGAATGCTAGGAATCAGTGTTTCCAGGTCCTGAGAATGTTGACACCAAAGACTTTTCAAGTACCACTGAAGTTTCCTCATATGCAGTCTTGCATATGGAATTAGTAGAATACATGAGGCCAGGAACCCTAGGGCTTGCAGTATTTTTCTTGCAGATAGCTGGGTTTTGGTGGCCAGTAGTTTGAAGTAATTTGTCAAATATACCTGCTTTTCTGGAGTGAGGAATGCCATCTGGGAAGTTGTGTTTAAGCTTGCAGGAATACAATCTTTTGGCTGGGTACCAGATGTGATTTCTTTTTGCAGATGGTATACACCAGAGAAGTTAGGAGTCTCTTTACTAACATCAGGTGCTGAAGTAGCAATTCCTGACTGTCTGCCTGAATCAGGCAATCGTTCAAGTATGGGTAAATTTGAATATTTCTCTACCTGCAGTATGCAATGGCTGGAGCCAGGCACTTTTGAATACCCTGGGTGCAGTAGATAAGCCAAAGGGAAGTGCAGAGAACTGATAGTGCATAGAACCTGCCACAAAATGTAGATATTTCCTGCAAGTTTCCCTTTTGGGGATGTGCAGATAAGCTTCTTTTAAGTCTAGGGTGACCAGCCAGGAGTCATTGGCTAGCATAAGAAGCAGCTGCTGGAGTGTAAGCATTTTTAATTTTGGTATCACCAGGAAGGTGTTGAGAATGGACAGATCCACGAAAGGGCGCCAAGAGTTCACTTTTCTGGGCACCACAAACATTCTAGAGTAGAAACCCTGTCCCCTTTGCTCTACTGGAACAGGTTGAATAGCTCTGATACTGAGAAGAGAAAGTACTTGCTTTTGAGCCTCTGCCCGCTGGTTTGGAGAAAGGTCTGGCAACCCACTTGGGGGTGGCAGTGAGTGGAAGTAGAATATGTACTCCTGGGATACAATGTTTAGGATCCATTGGTCCTGGGTAATGTACTTTCAGTTTTTTGCATGCAGGGCGAGTTCTCCTCCTAGGGGTGAAAGTAAATGGGCATGGCTGGGAAGGATGACAGACAAGTCATTGTGAACTTTTTCCATAAGGGGTGGCTTACCACTCCCTGTTTTTTTAGGTGGGAGCACTCCATTGTTTAGATCCCTGCCTACCCTGAGACTGTAGTCTTTGTGGTCTGTTGCCCCTGGGCTTGGACTGGAAAAGACCAGTTTTTAGAAGGTCAATGCCTACTGAATCTAGGCGGGTGTACCTGTAAGAAATCTTTAACAGTTTGCATAGATTTAGCTTTTTCCTTCATCTTTTTAAGAACAACTTCTGCTTTTGTACCAAACATTCTTGGTTTAATGGAGCATCTAGTAATTTTGCTTTGACATGGTCTGGCAAGATTTGTTCCTTCAGCCAAGCATGCCTTCTCTCAGTACAGACCCCGTAACAGCAGCCCTGCAAGATGCTTCTAAGGCATCAAAACCACACTGCAAAATATATTTACTAACTTGGTTTGCAGAATGCATTAACTCTTGTAAATCTTTATTTTCTGTACAATCAGGAATCAACAACATTTTTTGTTTAATTAGTTCCATAATATGCTGCTGGTACTTCAACATGTGAAACTGGCAATTCAAAGCCCTGATGGCAAGAGTTGCAGAGGTATATACCGTCTTACCCAATCCGTCTAAAGCTCTAGAATCCCTGTCTGAAGGGGTAGGGTTTTTGGCTGTAGTAGCCTTAATACCTTTAGGTCCCTGGGAAATGGTCTCTGGATCCACAGTGGGACTTTTAGAGAGAAATTTGTGAGAGTCAGGTACTCTGTAGTACCTGTCAGGCTTTCTAGGAGCTGGTGGCAAAGTATCAGGGGTAAGACTGGATTCCATGAAGACATCATCTGCAATATCCAGGACAGGGGGTATAGCTAGAGGCCTGTGCTGAGGCAAGTCTAAAAATTATCTGAGTCTCTTTTGGACTGTGGGTAGTCCTGGCATTCCCAGTGAAATGCTCTCTTAAGGTATGCAAGGTTTCACCAAAAGAAAAGTCCTCTGGAAGGGAGGCAGAGGGAATAGAATCCTCTGCATCTGAATCCTCATAGGTAGATAAGGGTATGTGTCCTGGTAATCAGAGGGATCAGAGTCATCGGACTCATGGTCTGTAGAATCAGAAGGAAAATCAATTCTTTGTCTTTTAGAGGGGGAAGGCTGGCTACCCCTAATTAAAGTAATAAGGTCTTCAGCTATTCTAAGAATTTGTTTCTGTGGCATGGGAGCTTGAGAATGCACTTTAGTCGTTGGTTTCCTAGGTGTAGTGTGAACTCTGGGCCTGAGAAACTCGGCAGTTTTAGTCAGAAATGAAGTAGTCGGTTTAATACGAACATCGGAAGGTCTGAATACACCCTCAGAAGTTGGTGCCTGCACAGTGGCTCTGAACCCATCCAAGGTAGAGACATCCGCAGGTTCCATAGTTGAAGAAGCATCTCGTCGCATACTCGACTCCGAATGGGTCTCAGTAGAGGCCTGCGAATCTGAAGAAGCGGGTATCAGGGGCTGCGAAAGTGCCTGAGTACCAGCGGACTGGCGACTAGCTTAACAGAAGCGTCGTCGGCAGCTTTGGACCTATGCGGTCTGTCTCTGTCTTTATCCTTAAGTTTTTTTCAGAAGATCGTTAGTTGGATGGCTTATTGAAGCCATTTCAGAATATGGAAAAAGTACAGTTTTGTACCTACCATAAATGTAGATGTTCGAGGATCTCCATTGCTGCAGTCCTGACATATGGGTACTCTGCTGTCCACCATCGGCCCGAATACCAAAGGGCTAGAACCGGCGTCGGTCATCGGCGCCCGAGACTGACGTAAGTACGTGTCAGTACAAATGCGCATGACCGACGCCATAACCTCAGTCTTTCTTGCCTCAGACGTCAGAATGCAAAAAACACCACCCAAAACCCCAATCTAAAATGAAAAAGGGGGAAGGAGGGAGGGAAAAGTGGACTGCAGCAATGGAGATCCTCGAACATCCACATTTATGGTAGGTACAAAACTGTACTATGTTCTTCGTCTCCCATTGCTGCAGTCCTGACATATGGGTAGAATCCCAGAGCAACGGAAAAAAGGGAGGCTGGTCAACTAAATAGCATTAGGAGCTGCAGACATGCCCTGTAAGACTGCAGTGGCAAACCCAGCCCTAGACCTAGAATAAAGAGGCAAATGATAATGCTTTGTAAAGGTATGTACAGAACTCCAAGTAGCTGCCTCTAGAATGTCTTTAGTAGCAACCCCTCTCAAAAAAGCAGTAGATGTGGCCGTAGCCCTAGTAGAATGAGGCCTGATCCCAACTGGAACCTCCTTTCCATGATGAGAGTAACAAAAAGCAATACAATGGCCAATCCACTTGGAAATAGTTTGTTTCGAGATCGCTTTCCCTCGTGAAGTCACAGCAAACAAAACAAATAATTGTTGAGATCTTCTGAACTCTTTGGTTCTGAACAAATAATACCTTAACTGCCTATGTACATCCAAAGAATGCAAAACTTTTTCCCCTTCATTTTGGGGGTTAGCATAAAAAGTAGGCAAATGTATAGATTGGTTCAATGCCACATTAGAAATCACCTTAGGCAGAAAAGTAGGATTAGTACGTAAGGAAACTCTGTCCTGGTGAAAAATCAGAAAAGGTTCCACTGCCATGAGAGCCTGTAATTCAGATACCCTTCTAGCAGAAGTAACAGCCAATAAAAAAGCAGTCTTCCAAGACAACAACTTCAATTCAGCAGCTGCAGGTTCAAAAGGAGGCGGAGTCAGTTTTTCCAAAACAAAATTAAGATCCCAGGTAGGAGTAGGAGCCCCGTGGGGTCTTATATTCTTGCCCCTCTAAGAAACTGTTTAACCAATGGATGTGAAAATAAAAGAGGGTCACCATCATAGTGAGCAGAAATAGCTGCAGCATGCACTGTTACAGAAGAGAAGGACAAACCCTTGTCCAATAAAATAGTCAAATATTGCAATGTACAACTCAAATTAGGCAATGTGACATCAAAGCCTTTAGCTGAACTCCAAAGAAAAAATCTCTTCCATTTATCAGCATAAACTTTTCGAGTACTAGGACGCCTGGCTTCCAAAATAACATCCAAAACTTGTTGAGGGAGCTGAAGGCCCTCATTCTCTAAAACCGAATGCGCCAGGCTGTCAGGTGTAGGGATTGCACCCTGACATTGAGAAAATGATTGTTTTCTTGAGACAATAAGTGAGGAATCCGTGGTAATGGCCAAGGTGTCCCATGAATTAAGCTCCTCAACAGAGGGTACCAATGCTGACGAGGCCAATCCGGTGCTATAAGGATCATGCAAGGTTTGTCCCTCCTGACTTTCAACAGTACTTTTGGAAGAAGAGGCAGAGGAGGAAAGGCATACACGTGAAGGATGCTCCAACTAAAGGATAGTGCATCTATTTTCCAGGCTTTTGGATGAAACAGCCTTGTGCAAAACAGAGGTAGTTGGAAATTCAGAGGAGAAGCGAACAGATCTATGTCTGGAGTTCCCCAAGCCATGGTCAACTGAAGAAATACCTGAGGGTCCAACTTCCATTCGTGAGGATCCACCATCTGTCTGCTCAGAACATCTGCTAAAGAATTTTGTGCTCCTGGCAGAAACTGTGCTCGAAGAGTGATGTGCAGATTTAAAGCAGTTTCCCATAACAGCACTGCTTGTCTGCAAAGAGGGTAAGAATGAGTTCCCCCCTGCTTGTTGATGTACCACATGACAGTTGTGTTGTCTGTTCGAATCAACACCAGTCCTGGTTGAAGTAGATCCTTGAATGCTTTCAATGCAAATTGAACTGCCAGCATCTCTTTCATGTTGATATGCAAGTGAAGTAGCTCCGGGGGCCAAAGGTCTTGAATCCATTTTCCTTTGAAATGAGCTCCCCAGGCTGACTCCGAGGCGTCTGTCGTTAATATCTGACTTGCCTCTGGTTGGGTCACAGAGAGTCCCTTGTTTAGGTGACATTCCTGAGCCCACCACACAAATTCTTTCTGAATGCAAGGTAGAATTCGAATGACAGTGTCCAAATCGTGGCTGTGTTGAGTCCAAACGCTTTTGAGATACCATTGTAGCTTCCTCATATGCAGTTTGGCATTGGGTAAGTACTAGAATGCAAGATGCCATGAACCCCAAGGCTTGAAGGACTTGTCCTTGCAGTCAGCCTGGACATTACTGATAGCTGTTGGAAGTATAGGTGAAGATTTCTTTGTTTGTCCGGGGAAAGAAATGCAATCTGAGTAGCTGTATTCAGTCTTACACCCAGAAAACACATCTCTTGTGAGGGTACTAGACTGGACTTTATTTCGTTCACAGAATACCCTAGGCATCTTAAAACTGTCATCACATACTGCAGATGTCGAAGAAGTTCGTGCTTGCCTTGAGCCAGTATCAAACAATCGTCCAGATAAGGATAAATTTGAATTCCTTTTAGTCTGAGAAAAGCTATTACTGGAGCCAGGACTTTTGTGAATACCCTGGGTGCAGTAGATAAGCCAAAGGGCAATGCAGAGAACTGATAATGCAAATTCCCATTCCGAAATCTCAGGAATTTCCTGCAACTGGGCCTGATAGGAATGTGAAGATAGGCCTCTGAGATCCAAAGTCACCATCCAGTGATCTCTGCCCAGCATAGGCAACAGCTGTTGCAGTGTTAACATCTTGAATTTTGGAATTTCCAGAAAGGTGTTTAGAATGGATAAATCCAGAATGGGCCTCCAAGTATTTCCTTTCTTTGGCACTAAGAAAAGACGGGAATAAAACCCTGTGCCTCTTTCCGCAGAAGGAACTTCCTGTATTGCTCCCAACTGAAGCAGAGAAGAAATTTGTGCCTGTGCTTCCAGTCTTTGCTGATGAGGCACATCCGGCATACCTTTGAAAGGAGGGAATGTGTGAAAATAAAATTTGTAGCCTCGAGTTATTATGTCCAATACCCATTTGTCTTGGGTAACCAAATGCCAATTCCTTTTGAAAAGTCCCAGTTTTCCTCCTAGAGGAGCTGCCAGCAAAGCAGAGTCCAACAGCTGAAGACACAGGTCATTGGGTCTGCTTCCGAAAGGACTGACCCCTGCCCTCCCCAGCAGAAGGGGTAGAAGAACTCAAAGTCCTAGAAGTAACAGGGCCCTACCTCTACCACGCCTCGACCTGCCCCTAGAATGAAAATCCGAAGAGGGAAAAGACCATCCCTTAGCAGGCCAATTCCTACTGAACTTAGGGGGCTGAACCTGTAACAAGTCCTTAACTGTCTGCATAGACTTAGCTTTTTCCTCCATTTTTTTCAAAACTGATTCTACTGGAGGGCCAAAAAGAACATCAGATTGCAAAGGAGCATCCATAATTCGAGCCTTAACATGCTCTGACAAGGTCTGATCTTTAAGCCAGGCATGCCTGCGAACAACAGAACTAGTAGCAGCCACCCTGGAAGAAGCTTGTAAAGCATCAAAACCACACTGCAAAGAATGCTTACCAACCTGGTCTGAAGCATGCACTAAATCCTGAAGCTCCTTACAGACAATACCTTCAGCTAAAGCATCTACTTTACATTTCAATTGACTCAGCAAATAATTCTGATACCTGAGCATATGAAACTGACAATTTAAAGCTCTCATAGCCAAAGTAGAAGAGGTATACAGTTTTTTACCCCACCTATCCAGGGCCCTAGCATCCTTGTCCAGAGGAACTGGATTCTTAACCACAGAAGCCTTAACACCTTTGGGGCCTTGAGAAATAGTTTCTGGATCAGCCCTAGGACTCTTATACAAGTACTTGTGAGCTTCCGGAACCCTGTAGTATCTATCTGGTTTAACTGGGGCAGGAGGCAGAGAATCTGGGTTAAGGGCAGCCTCAGAAAATACATCCTGAACAACATCCAGTACAGGGGGAATAGCCAAGGGCCTGTGCTGAGGTAAAGACAAGAATTCTCTTAGCCTTTTACGAGAATCAGAATAATCCTGGCCTTCCCATTTGAAATGTTCCCTCATGGAATGCAAAGTTTCAGAGAAAGAAAAATCTTCTGGAGGACGAGGGAGTAGTGTCCTCAGCCTCCGAATCAGAATAGGGAGGGAAATCCTGAAGTTCTTCCACAGAGGAATCTGACTCATTGGAAGACTGAACCAAGCCCTCCAACTCTGTCTCTAACCTGGGCCTCTTCTCAGGGGGGGGGCATAGAACCCCTAATTAAAGTAATCAAATCTTCAGCCATCTTTAACATGTGCTTCCTAGGAGCTGGACCCTGGGGATTAGCACCAGCAGGGGCAGACTTAGACTTAGAATGGGCTTTGCCTTGAGAAGGAGGAGGCCTAACCACCCTATGAGGGGAGGGAACCACTGACAACAGAGAAGCACCCTCAGCCTGGCCTAACACAGGAGAAGCCACTTCCTGTAGTAACAAAGGCTCCCCTTGAGACTCTAATAAACTGTCAGAAGGAGCCGCTGAAGCAGTCAGTGGTTCTACAGAACCGACGTCCGGAGTGGACGCCTCATCCTGTTTGGACCGCAAAGACTTTTCTTTGCGCTTCTTAGAAGAACCAGTCGTCGGAGAATCCGACGGCATGTTATAATTACAACGTTTACCAAACACCAGCCTAGCACAGTCCAACTGACGTTTAATAGTACGCTTGTTAAAAGTAGCACAAAAACGACACCCAACAACGTCGTGCTCAGGCCCTAAACAAGGAATGCAGAGTGAATGGTAATCCCTACGAGGAATCTGTTTCCCACAAGAAATACAGTTATTAACTTTTTCTGACATCCGTCAATACTGAGGCAAGAAAAAGACAAAAATGTCCCCAACGGGGTACTTAGCCCAACTTAGTCTCCGGTCTGAAACTCGAAAACCGACAATTCCAGAGCGACGGCACTTGCAAATTCTGCTTCTGCTTAGGACCATGCGGCAAGAAAGACTGAGGTTATGGCGTCGGTCATGCGCATTTGTACTGACACGTACTTACGTCAGTCTCGGGCGCCGATGACCGACGCCGGTTCTAGCCCTTTGGTATTCGGGCCCATGGTGGACAGCGGAGTACCCATATGTCAGGACTGCAGCAATGGGAGACTAAGAACATCGAGACCAAAAGAATTTAGCAACAAAGACAGCCTGATGACGAATAGTTTGGGTGTTAAACAAGGCACAAAACCGAGAGCGAGGAATGTCATGGTCTGGGCCTAAACAGGTGACGCAGTAAGAATGAAAATCTCTGCGAGGTATTTGCTTTCCACAGGCAAGACAATTGTTAACTTTTTCTGACATTGGTTAGAGGAAGAAATAAGGATCCCCAATGGGGTAGTTAGCTTTAGAAGACTTCAGGTTTGAAACTCAAAAAATGAAAATTTCAAGTAGCGGCCGACCAGCACTTGCAAACTGCTTCTGCTTCGGGATCCCACGTGGCAAGAAAAGCTGAAGTAATGGCATCGGCTGCATGTTTTACACTCCTGACAACCTGACGTCATGGAAGAAGTGACAGCAACTGACAGAAATCCCAAGACTCTGATATTCAGGCTGACTGAGGGCTACCTGCAGGCAGACAACCTATATGTGATGACTGCAACAGTGAAACATGAAGAACATCTAAAAGGTATGTGTGGTGTAACGCAGCAGTGGTAAGTTATGGAGTTGTACTACTATTACATTGAGTAGTCCCAAAACACTCACCGAGAATGTGGAAGGCACTTTGCAGTTAATGATGATTCATTGTTGTAAAATCCCTCGGCACACGAGTCACACCGTGTGTCACTTGTGTTAGTTCCTACATGGAGACAGAAAGGAAAACACGTATGAAAGAAAGACAGACTTTTACATTCACTGTATCACATCACTGTGCAATGTTGTGTGACACGGCTCATATTCAGCTACCTTTTGAGGCTCATGGCCTCTGTCTTTGCTCTTCCTTCCAGACTTGTTATCTGCTCTGTGCTGTTTGCTCTTTTAACTTTATAGCTCATCTGCCCCTCATATACCTACATTTACCTGCCTCCTAGACTGTTGTACACATTCCTCAGGAAAGGTTCTAAAAGTTCCACAAACCGTCTGCTAGACATGCCCCATCACTTTCTGAAAAAGAATACTACAGTTGTGTTAGGAAAAGTACAGTTTTGTACCTACCATAAATGTAGATGTCCGATAGACATGCAACTGCAGTCATAACATGTGGGTTTGTCCTGCCTCAGGCAGCCCTCGGTCGGCTGGATTCCAAAGTCTGGGTCCGACGTCGGCTGATGTCGCATTTCTCTCCGACGTCAGAGCGGCTGGAGTATATAAGCATCAGCCGACGCCATTTTCTTCAGTGTTTCTTGCCCCAGATGCCAGGTGCCCTCCAAGGAAGGCTGTAATCAAATTGGAAGACAAAACAGGATTCCAAACAAATAAATGAGCAATAAAACAAATACACCATAACAGATATCCCCAGCTAAGAGAAACAGGGATAGGAGTGGACCCTAGGCATAGAGGGGTATGGAGGGAGGGAAAATCCGACTGCAGTTGCATGTCTATCGGACATCTACATTTATGGTAGGTACAAAACTGTACTATGTCCTTCAAGAATGCAACTGCAGTCATAACATTTGGGTAGAATACCATAGCTTAGCTGGGGGAGGAGGTATGCTCTAGGAAAGAGATGGTGTGGCAATCAAACCCTGCAGGACTGCAAGCAAAGCCTGCTCTGGATCTGGAATATAGAGGGAGATTGTAGTGTTTGGAGAATGTATGCACAGAGCTCCATGTAGCAGCTTCTAGAATGTCCTTGGTAGGCACCTCTTAAAAATGCTGTAGAGGTGGCTGTAGCTCTGGTGGAATGTGGTCTGACATTGGCTGGAACAGTCTTTCCATGAAAGGAATAACAGAATCTGATGCAATGTCCAATCCATTTAGAAATAGTCTGTTTTGAAATTGCTTTTCCTTGGACTGCAGGGGCGTAAGCTACAAAAAGTTGTTCAGACTTCCTACTGGCCTTGGTTCTGTCCAGGTAGTATTGAAGTTGTCTGTGAATGTCCAAGGTATGCAAAAGTCTTTCCCCCTTATTCTCAGGATTGGGGAAGAAAGCAGACAGATGAATGGCTTGATTTAGAGAAACCCTTGATACCACCTTTGGCATAAAAGTAGGGTTGGTCCTTAATGAAACCCTGTCTCTATGGAAAATAATAAAGGGTGGTATTGCCATTAGGGCCTGTAGCTCAAACCCTTCTTGTTGAGGTAATTGCCAACAGGAAAGCTGTCTTCCATGAGAGAAATTGCAAGTCAACTGAAGCTGCTGGCTCAAAAGGAGGTAGAGTCAGTTTTTCTAAGACAAAATTGAGGTCCCAGGCTGGCACTGGGGCCTTTCGTGGTGGCTTAATGTTCTTCATTCCCCTGAGGAATTGTCTTAGTAAGGGGTGAGAGAAAACAGGAGGATCAGTGTTGTATCTAGCTGAAATAGCAGATGCATGTATCTTTATGGAAGAATATAAGAGGCCGTTCTTTAACATATCTGCCAAATATTCCAAGATGAGTGGGATGTTCAACAATGATGCATCCTGTCCCTTGCTGGTATTCCAAATGCTGAATCTTTTCCACTTTGCTAAGTAGACCTTTCTGGTGGATGGTCTTCGAGCCTCTGTTAGTATCTGCTGAACTTCCTTGGAAAGAGATAAGCTGAAGTTATTTATGGGATCTCCCAGGCTGTTAGTTGCAGTGTCTGAAGATTTGGATGCAGTGTTTCGAAATTGTGTTGAGTCAGAAGTAGAGGCCACTGGGGGAGGGCCCACCTCCTGGTGTGACATATGCTCCGTAGTAGTGGGTACCAGTGTTGTCTTGGCCAGTCCGGAGCTATTATGATTCCCTTGGGCTTCTGCTTTGATCTCTAGTAATACTGAGGTCATCAGTGGCAGAGGTGGGAATGCATAGATTGCTAGGGAGTTCCAGTTGAATGAGAGGGCATCTATTTTCCAAGCTCTTGGATGGTATATCCTTGTGCAAAATTTTGGTAGAAGATGGTTGAGGTGAGAGGCAAATAGGTCCACTTCTGGCTTGCCCCATGTCGAAGTGAGTTGTCTGAAGGACTTCGGATGTAACCTCCACTCGTGTGGATCTGTGAAATTCCTGCTTAGGCTGTCCGCCAACACATTGTCTTTTCCTGGAACAAACTGGGATTGTAGCTGGATGTTTAGGCTCAGTGATTTCTCCCAAAGCTGCATTGTCAGTCTGCAAAGGGGGTAAGAGTGGGTGCCCCCTGCTTGTTTATGTACCACATCACAGTGGTGTTGTCTGTCCGTATCATTAAATGGCCTTGCTGGAGTTGGTGTTGAAAACCTCGATGGCATGCATTACTGCCAGCATTTCCTTTTGGTTTATATGCAGATGTGTTTCCTTTGGAGACCATTGTCCTTGTATACACCTGCCTTCCATGTGCCCCATCCAAGGTCTGAGGCGCCTGTAGTCATGGTCTGTGGTATCTGTGGTTTTGAATGACATACCTGTGTTTTCCTGGCTCACCGAGGCCCACCATAGGAATTCCTTTGTAGGCATGGAATGAGTGGTATGATTGTCTCCAAGTTGTTGCTGTGTTGAGACCAAATGCTTTTTAGGTACCATTGAAGCTTTCTCATGTGTAGTTTTGCTAATGGAACCAATAGAATGCAGGATGCCATGTAACCCAGGGCCTGTAGGAATCTCCTTGCAGTCATCTGGGTGAGTTTTGCTAAACCTTTGAAGTAATGAGTTAACTTCTCTTGCTTGTCTTCTGTCAGGTAAGCCATCTGAGAGGCTGTGTCTAGTTTGGCTCCTAAGAAGATTATTTGCTGGGATGGCTGCAGTCTTGACTTTTGGAAGTTGACTGTGTATCCCAGAGCTTGAAGTAATCGTATGACATAATCCAGGTTTTTTGTCAACATCAATTTGTCGTCCACTTGTATGAGGCAATCCAGGTGCAGGTAAATTTGTATACCCTGGAGCCTGCAATGAGCAATTACTGAAGCCAGGCATTTTGTAAATACTCTGGGCGCAGTAGATAAGCCAAATGGCAATGCTGAGAATTGATAATGCTCTGGACTTGCAAGAAATCTGAGGTATCTTCTGCAGCTGTGTCTGATAGGGACATGCAGGTATGCCTCCTTGAGGTCCAGAGTAATCAGCCACGACTCCTTGCCCAGCATGGGAAGGAGTTGCTGTAGAGTCAGCATTTTGAACTTTAGTACTATGAGAAAGGTGTTTAATGCGGACAAGTCCAGTATTGGTCTCCAATGAGATTCTATTCTTGGAACAAGGAACAGTCTTGAGTAAAACCCCTGTTCTTGTTCTTGTTGTGGAACTTTCTATTGCTTTCATTCGAGTCAGCAGAGTGATTTGCTTGATAGCCTCTGCCCTTTGATTTTGTGGTAGGTTTGGCATGCCTTGTTTTCTTGGTAAGGTATGAAAATGAAACCTGTACCCTCGGTCTATAATGTCCAAAATCCATTTGTCCTTTGTCAGTCTGTGCCAGTTTTCTGCAAACAGAGATAATTTCCCACCCAAGGGAGCTTCTAGTTGTTCCCTGGTAGGCGGTAGTAGAGGAAAGTCATTGAGTTTGTGGTTGTTGGGCAGGTGAAACCCCTGTGTCACTTCTTTGGTTTCCTGGCTGCCATTGTCGTCCCCTGTAAGGGCCTCTGTATTGGCCTCTTCCTCGGCCACGCCTGTTCTTACCCTTTGAAACTTTTCTGGATTAGGAAAGGACCAGTTTTTTGAAGGCCAATTCCTACTGAATCTGGGGGGTTGAACCTGGAGGAAATCTTTCACAGTCTGAACTGATTTTGCTTTTTCTTCGATGGTCTTTAACACATAGGTTCATAGGTTCATAGGTTCATACTAGGCTATCTGCCCGAGGGCATTTACAAGCCTAGCCCATAGTTTTGTGGCTTACGCCACCCCTTTAGTATGGGGAACTATACCCATTATTTTGCTGTGCCTCTGTCGAGCAGTGACACTGAGGTAATCCCTGGGGTATATCTGCGATCTCCCATCCATTGGTCAAGATTTCTCTTGAACAAGGCCAGCGAGTGCTCTGCCTCACATACGGGATTTTATTCCACAGCATAGGAGTCTTTGGGTGATGAATCTATCCCTCCAGCACGTCCTATTAATAGCCGTGTCGAGGTTTAAGTCTCCCGGCCTTGTGGCTCTGACGGATCTAGATTTTTGAGGTGAAGCATATTCATCAAATCTGGGTTTGACATGGCCTTGTATGTTAGGCAAAGGTCACCTCTGAGCAAGGTAAGTTTACTGAATAGAGCTGGAGTTCTTTCAGTCGGGCAGCATAGGACAGATGTTTGAGACCCTTTATCCTTTGGTGAGGAACTTTGTGGCCTCTCCAGCTGCTGCAAGTGTCGGGTCAGATACATTCGAATGGGGCATTGTACTCAATCATTGGTCTGATGAGTGATGAGTATAGGGAGACTATGACCTCCCTTGATCTAGATGAGAATCCCTTCATGATAAGGTGGGCAATGTAGAAGGTCTTCCTAACTACTTTAGCTACATGGGTGTTGAATGACAGACTACTATCAACCTGGGTCCCCAGGTCCCTGATAACTTCTTCTGTGCTCAGTGGATTGCCACCTATTTGGTAGCTAGGGGTAACCTTGTTTTTCCTGAAGGGTATGACTATGCATTTTTGGCATTTAACTTTAGGCCATGGCTCTGGCACCAGTTATCCGTTTCTGTGAGACCCTTCTGAAGGATATCTGTGTCAGATGTGTTTTCTACTATGGCCCAGTTTGCAGTCATCTGCAAACTTTGTCAGCCATAACCCTCCTGTGTTTGCTTGTACTGGAAAAGTAGATGCCAAACAAGAGTGGGCCCAGGACTGAGCCCTGTGGTGCACCACTTGTGACAGGCTTTGAGTCTGACATGGCGCCAGCAACTCTGACCCTGTGGGTTCTGTCACTCAGCCAGTTTGCAACCCATCTTGTGATGTATGGGTTAACATTTAAGCTGATGAGTTTTTCAATGATACCCGAGTGGGGTATTGTATCAAAGGCCTTCGCCAGATCGAGGTAGGCTGTATGGACTGCCTTTCCTCATCAATGGCTTTGGTGACTGTTTCAAAAGTCAACCAAGTTTAGAAGGCATGATCTGCCTTGACAAAGCCAAACTGGGATGGATCCAAAGTCTGCAAATTCCTATGTCTTTATTTATGAGGTCCATTATGATCCTCTCCATGGCTTTGCAGATAAGGCTTGTCAAGCTAATGGCGGTAATTTCCAGGGTCGGTGGAGACACCGCCTTTGTGAAGTGGGACCACAGTTGCAGTGCGCCACTCCTGGGCGTATCCAGAGGTAAGACTATGATTAAACAGCTGTCCTAGCTGTGGGTTTAATTCCTCGTTGAGTTCGTGGAGCACACAGCCGGGACCATCAGGTCCCATGGATGCTGTGTTTTTGCTTTGGAGAGAGCAGTTCTCACTTGGGCGTTGGAGATGTTTGGGGGCTGCAATCGCTTGGTATAGATATCTCCTTTTGGGGGAGGGGAGAAGTTTGCACTGAACCTGTCAGCCAGTATGTTGGCAATGTCTGTAGGATCAGTAATCTTCACATCATTTTGAACTAGTTCTGAGCATATCTGGGAGTTTCCTCCCAGGTTTCTAAATATAGCTAAAGAAGGCCTTATGATTGTCTTTTGAGTCTTTAGCTATTTTTCTCTCAAAATTTGCTTTGGATGATTTTATGAGAGCTCTTAGTTTTTTACTTATAGTGATCAAGGGTGTCTTACCGTTTAAGGATTTTGCTCTATCTTGTAGTAGCTTCCTCCTTTTGTTGTAGAGTTTGTTTATGGCTGGGGTCCACCAGACTGGACGCTTGCCTTTGGTACAAAGAGTCTTTGTTTTGCTTGGGATTGCCTTATCCATGCAGTCCTGCAGGTGCTGGTAGAAGGCATTTGTAAGTGATTCAGCGGCTTGAGTACTGTTTTCCGCCGGGGGCCTTAAAGGAGACCACACTAGTCTTTAGAAGTGTGAAGTCGGCTTTGAGAAGTTCTTTACTGTGGTCTTTTTATTTCAGGTGGGGTGGGATGAGGACCTCCAGTGAGATTAGTTTGTGATCTGATCTCACCAGTGAGGGGTATACTTCGGTGTTGAACATTGTGCTCCCATGTTCGTGATGATGAGATCAAGTATGTTTTCTCCTCTTGTGGGGATGGTGACTAGTTGTTCCATGGCATTTGAGTTTATGAATTCCAGGAACTTTTGGGCTAGGGTGTTTGGGCTTGAGTAGTGTTCCCAGTCTATATTAGGGTAATTGAAGTCACCTAGTATGATGGTGTTTGGTGATACATTTATCCCCTAGTGTTTTCAGGAAGGCCATGTGAGGTTCCTGAGTTTGTGAGGCGGCCTGTAACATGCTACAATTTGCAGAGCAGTCTTGCCTACGGTTAATTGCACCTGGATGGTCTCCGATGCATTACCAGTCTTGAGGTGTGGGTGTCCTTGATGAATATGGATACCCCCCCTCCTTTCTTGGTATTTTCCGGATTTTGGGGCCAGAACGCATGATAAGAGGTAAAACCTGATAGTGCTGGGGTGCTCTCAGGAGCCTTGAACCAGGTTTCTGTCACTGCACAGACATCGATGTTCTCCATACTGAGAAGGGCCTCAGTGTGCATTTTGAGATTTAGACTTCTGGCATTGAGCAGCATTACCCTTAGTTTTTTTCCTTTTTTGTGTTCTAGGGTGGTAGGTTTAGAATTTGAGCCTTGCCTAAAAAAGGCACTATGGGGGTGGCAAGAGCCTTTGCCAATATCCGGAATCCCAGGGGTGACAGGTGCAAGCCGTCCCTTGCGAAGCAGCATGGCTTGTCCAGCATGTCATCCCAGGATTCTCTTCCTCCTGCTCCAGCCAAGCCAGACAGGTATTACAGGGTCCCTGAAACTCATTCCCATTTATTCAGGGCCCATACATCCTTAGCATTTGCACCAAAAAGCTTGTTCTTTTCCAAAGGTGCATCCAGAAGTTTTGCTTTTACATGATCTGGTAGAGGTTGATCTTTTAACCAAGCATGCCTACGAATCACTGCCCCTGTCATAGCTGCCCTACATGAAGCTTCCAGTGCGTCATATCCACACTGCAGGAAGTGATTGCTTACTTGCTGAGTGTTATGTACAGCTTCCTGCAAAGTCTTCCTGTCTAAAGGATCAGAAGAAGCTAATGTTTTTTGTAAATCTTCTAAGAGATAATCCTGATATTGTAACATATGAAAAAGGCAATTTAAAGCTCTCATAGATAAGGTAGTGGATGTGTAAACCTTTTTGCCCCATCTCTCTAATGACCTTGCTTCCTTGTTGGAGGGCAAAGGATTTTTTGAGGTGGAGGCTGAAACTCCTTTAGGCCCCTGTGAAATGGTTTCCAAATCAGCTGTATGGGCCCTGAATAAATGGGAATGAGTTTCAGGGACCCTGTAATACCTGTCTGGCTTGGCTGGAGCAGGAGGAAGAGAATCAGGGGTAGCACTAGAGTCAGAATACAAATCATCCAGAACATCAAGTACAGGAGGAATAGCTAAGGGCCTGTGCTGAGGCTTCTTAAGGAAAGTCCTAAGGCGTTTCCTAGAATCAGAATATTCCTGACCCTGCCACTTGAAATGTTCCCTCATGGTGTGCAGAACTTCCCCAAAAGAAATATCCTCAGGAGGGGAGGCCGAAGGGATGGAATCTTCTGCATCCGAGTCCACATAGGTCTGGAAGAGCTCTTCCTGGCTATCAGAGTGGACAGATCCCTCAGAGTCTTCATCTGAAGGAGTAGGGTCAGAGGGTTCAACCCGGGGCCTTTTATCAGGAGGAGGAGGCTGGGATACTCTCTCAGGATGGGCCTGTGAACCTCTAATCATGGAAATTAAATCAGCAGCCATGGACATAATTTGTGTCTCCGGAGTCGGCTGAGGTAAGGATTTAGAAGTAATATGCTTTGTTTTGCTGGCTGCCTTAGCCCTAGTGTAGGCCTTAATAGACATGGCCATAGGAGGCCTGGCAGCTCCACATGCAGGAGTGACCTTGTCTACAGCAATGGTCTCGGGCATTTCCTCGGTTTCGGTATCCGGAGGAAAGTCTATAACTGGCGGAGTAATGTCTGGAATCGGAGTCGGTAATGCGGTGTCTTCGGTTCGGAGCGGTGGAGAGACCGTCTCAGAGGGAACCGGAGCACTCGCGCTAGGTTTTGGCGTGGAGTCGATGGTAGACGCGGGCCGAGGATGTCGGTCCCGGTCTTTTCGCTTTTTGGGAGTTTGCGATGTCGGAAGATCCGACGGCATGGTGTAAGCAAATTTATCGCCGAAAAAATCTTCAGCAAACTCCACCCGGCGCCTGAGAGTGCGCTTGTTGAAGCGAGTACAGGCTACACAGGCCGAGACGTCGTTGTCTGGGCCCAGGCAAGGGAGGCAGTAAGAGTGGAAATCCTTATGAGGTATTTGTTTACCACAAAAAAGACAATTGTTAACTTTTTCAGTAATTTCTGACATCGGCTGAGGCAAGAAAAGGTCCCCAACGGGGTACTTAGCTTTTTTGATGACTTCGGTATCGTAGAATACAGGAGCTGACCGACCGGCACTTGCGAACCGCTTCTGCGGGCACCGGCAAGAAAGACTGAAGAAATGGCGCCGGCTGATGCTTATATACTCCAGCCTCTGACGCCGGAGAGAACTGCGACATCAGCCGACGTCGGACCCAGACTTTGGAATCCGGCCGACCGAGGGCTGCCTGAGGCAGGACAACCCACATGTTATGACTGCAGTTGCATTCTTGAAGGACATCAACCATAAATGTAGACATTAAGATTCATTGCGGACCTCACTTCTTGGAATATACTGCCTTGCAGGCAGCCCACTGCTGTTGTCCAGTTTTCCACAGCCCCTCCCAAAGTAATTCAGCCAAAGCCTTCCTACCAAGGAGTGAGCAAATCAGTGGTACAAAGGATACGCAGTACAATGTCATCTTCAGATCTTTCTTGCACTAGCAAAAGCCACTGGAGCAACCCCTGAATATAGAGCCCAATGGGCCAAGTGGAGCATCCACAAATGACCCAAGGACATCAACCATAAATGTAGACATTAAGATTCATTGCGGACCTCACTTCTTGGAATATACTGCCTTGCAGGCAGCCCACTGCTGTTGTCCAGTTTTCCACAGCCCCTCCCAAAGTAATTCAGCCAAAGCCTTCCTACCAAGGAGTGAGCAAATCAGTGGTACAAAGGATACGCAGTACAATGTCATCTTCAGATCTTTCTTGCACTAGCAAAAGCCACTGGAGCAACCCCTGAATATAGAGCCCAATGGGCCAAGTGGAGCATTCACAAATGACCCAAGCCCACCCAAAGAACCCAACCCTTTCCCCAAGAAGAAAGCCATCAGATTAGGGATGTCAGCCTTTTAGAGTTGTGAGGGAAAGGTATAACCTGGGAATAAGCCACCCTAACCTAACAGGAGTCCAAGTAGAAAGGGACTAAAAGGAAGGGAAAAAATGAAAAGTAAACAGGATGGAGGGAAGACGCACTGGCTGCAACAGTGACATTACTTGAACTTGTACATTTACGGTAATTTCCTAACACAACTAGACCATTCATTGTAGTACTCGTTGGAGCCCTCACTTCTTGGGAAGACTCCCAACGCATTGAACATTTGGGAAGAGGACAGGCCAAATGGAGAGGAAGCCCTGCAGGACAGTAGAAGCAAAACCTGCCCTGCCTCTGGATGCACTTCCTCATACTGTAATGCTTGAAGAAGGTGTGCAGAGATGACCTGGTAGATGCTTCAAGGATGTCCTGGATGGCGTGGCCCGTTAAGGAAAGCTTTGGTAGTAGCTGTGGCTCTAGAGGAAAGCACCTTTGTCCACTTGTCAAATTTTGTAGAGCAAACAAACTGCTTCTTTAGACTCCGGGAAGGACTTCTAGATTGTACCACTGCTGGTCGTGGGGGGGGCAGGATCATCTAGAGACCAAGATTATTTAATAATTAAACTAGAAGAGATAGAGCAGAGGATGAATGCAAAAACAGAACCTGTGCAAGTGAGCAACTGCTTAAAATTTATAACAAAAAAAAAGTGTGTGTGTGTGTGTGTGTGTGTGTGTGTGTGTGTGCGCGCATGTGTATGCACATTCATACATAGATACACACACACACTTCACTGTCTACCACTACCACCCCCCACCCTGTATGAAAAAAATCCAAATGCCAAAATCTACATGAGTGATAATTCATGCTGGTGCCAGGTCAACCACATAGCAAGTGGTAAGTACTTTATGGGGGTAGGGAATGAAAGGAATAAGGCTAATTTAATTCATTTACTGTACTGATGCACAAAGAACGTACAGTTGTGTACACTTACCATTAATGTAGATGTTAGAGTGTATTCACTGTTGCAGTCATCACATTTGGGTTATCTGCTTGCAGTAGCCCTCAGTCGGCCTGATTATCAAAGTCTTGGGTCCTGCGTCAGTTGCTGTCTCATCTTCCATGACATCAGGTACTCAGGGGTATAAAGCATGTAGCCGACGCCATTACATCAGCTTTTCTTGCCCCATATGTCAGGTGACCCCCCCAATGAGAAGTAATTATATATATATATATATATATATATATATATATATATATATATATACGCACACACACACATACATACATACATACACGCACACACACACACAAGGTTACATCTCCAATAAAAATGCAAGTACACCAAAAAGCTTTTAAGCATAGTAAAGGAGAGTCAAGATATAGCCAAAGGAAGTCAGGGGGCTGGAGGGAGGGTAACTAGGACTGCAACAGTGAATACACTAAAATATCTACATTTATGGTAAGTGTACACAACTGTAATATGTTCTTCGTGTTTCACTGTTGCAGTCATCATTTTTGGGTAGATTCCCAAAGCTAAGGATAGGAGGAGGCATTTAAATAGCATTAGGACCAGCTATAACTGAGGTTTAGTCCTGTCTAAGTAAAATCTAAGTTGTCTGTGTACATCTAACGTGTGCAGGATCCTTTCCCCTTTGTTCTGATTAGAAAAGATGGTTGTCAAATGAATGGACCGATTAAGAGCCACATTGGATCCCACACCTTTGTCATGAAGGCGGGATTGGTCCTGAGGGACACCCTGTCCGCATGAAAGATGATGAAAGGCTCCACTGCCATAAGGACTTGTAGTTCAGATACTGTTCTTGCTGAAGTAATTGCTAAAAGGAAGGAAGTTTTCCAAGAAAGAAATTTTAACTCTGCACTTGCAGCTCGCTCAAAAGGAGGAAAAGTAAGTTTTTCCAGTACAAAGTTAAGGTCTCAGGATGGCGTTTAGGCTCTCCTGGGTGGTCTTAAGTTTTTGGCCCCTCTGAGGAACTGTTTGAGCACTGGATGAGAAGAGGGGTGGTCCTGTGTTGTAATGAGCTGAAATGGCTTGAGGCGTGAATTTTGATGGAGGAAAAAGAAAAGCCCTTGTGAAGCATCTCAGTTAAGTATTGAAGAATCGGAGGTAAATTGGGTGCTGCTGTGCCCATCCCTTGAGTTTGGTTCCAGGCACAGAATCTTTTCCATTTTTCAGCATAAGATTTTCTAGTACTAGGCCTCCTTGCCTCCAAAATGACATCCACACTTGTTTACTGAGGGATGGTAACGGAGAGATTACGAAATTAGCCAATCTGCCAGGGTCAGGGTTTGAAGCTGCGGGTGTAGAATCTGGCTCTCCTGCTGTGACAGCAGGGTAGGGGTCTGAGGCAGATGCCATGGAGCCAGCAGTGACAAACTGCGCAAGAGGTGGTACCAGTGCTGGCGTGGCCAGTCTGGTGCAATCAGTATCGTCCTTGGTTTGTCCTGTTTGATCTTTAGTAGTACTTTGGAGAGGAGAGGAGGAAAGGCATAAACTGATAGATTTTTCCAGCTGAAGGACAGAGCATCCACTTTCCAAGCTTGTTTGTGGGGAGTCCTCTGCTTAATTTGTCCAACTGATAGTTCTGGGGAAGAGGTAAAAAGGTCTATATCTGGGCTCGCCCATTTGTTTATCAACATGTTGAAAATCTTTGGTTCCAATTTCAACTCGTGTGGGTCCATGAGATTTCTGCTTAGTTCGTCTGCCAGTGTATTTAGTTTTCCTGGCAGGAATTGAGCCTGTAGATGCACTTGGTAGCTCAAGGCGGTGTTCCACAGAGCCATGGCTAGTCTGCAGAGGGAGTAAGAATGGGAACCCCCCCCTGCTTGTGTACCACATAACAGTGGTGTTGTCCGTCCTTACCATTAATTGTCCTGGAAGAATGTGCTCCTTGAAGGCTGTCACAGCATTCTGTACGGCTAACATTTCTTTCTGATTGATATGCAGGTGCATTTGACTTGGGTTCCATTTGCCCTGAATGCACTTCCCTGCCAGGTGAGCCCCCACGCTTAGTCTGATGCATCTGTTAGGGTTTGGGTGGCAGGGAGTAGAGTGAATGGTAGTCCCTTGTTTAGGTGGCAGGCCTCTGCCACCAAAGGAACTCTAACTGTAGGCAAGGTATGATAGGGATCATTGCTTCTAGATCCTGAGAATGTTGGCACCATAGGCTGTTTAGATACCATTGTAGTTTCCTCATATGCAGTCTTGCATATGGAATTAGTACAATGCAGGAAGCCATGAACCCCAAGGCTTGCAGTATTTGCCTTGCAGATAGCAGGGTTTTTGTGGCCATTAGTTTTAAGTAAGTTGTCAAATGAATTTGTTTCTCTGGCATGAGGAAAGCCATCCGGGAAGTTGTGTTCAAGCCTGCTTCCAGGAATATAATTTGTTGACAGGGTACCAGATGTGATTTATTTTCATTTATGGTGTACCCCAGACAAGTTAGCACCTTTTTTACAAATGCCAGATGATTCAAAAGTATGTCCTGGCTTTCTGCCCTTTAGACAATCGTCCAGGTATGGGTATATTTGAATATTTATTTGCCTGCAAAATGGAATGACTGGGGCTAGGCACTTTGTGAATACACAGCGAACAGTAGATAAGCCAAAGGGCAGTGCAGAGAACTGACAGTGCATGTAGCATGCTTTGAAGCGTAGATATCTTCTGCAAGATTCCCTGATTGGATGTGCAGGTAGGCTTCTTTTAAATCCAGTGTTGCCAACCAGGCATCTTTGCCTAGCATAGGAAGTAACTGGTGATGAGTTAGCATCTTGAATTTTGGAATCACCAAAAAGGTGTTTAATATGGAAAGGTCCAGGGTAGGATGCCAAGAGTTGCCTTTTCTGGGTACCAGGAAAAGTCTTGAGTAGAAACCTTGTCCCTTTTCCTCTTCTAGTACAGTTTGAACAGCCTTTATGCTTAAGAGAGAGAGTACTTGCTTTTGAGCCTCTGCCCACTGATTTGGGGGTAGATCTGGCCAACCATTTGGGGTTGGTAATGTGTGGAAGTGAAATCTGTATCCTTAGGAAACTATATTTAACAGCCATTTGTCCTGGGTAATGAGTTCCCAGTTTTTTGCCTGCAGAGCAATCTTTCCCTCTAAAGGAGCAGTCAGTTGAGAAGTGCTTGGAAGGTTTAAAGTTAAGTCATTGAGACAGTTGACCTTAGGGGGAGTCTTACTACTCCCTTATTTGGAAGTGGGATCCCCCACTGTTTAGTCCTGTGCGTACCCTGGGACTGAATCCTGGGTGTTCTGCTGGTTTTGGGTTTGGACAGAGAAGGCATGGAAGAGGCAGGAAAAGACAAATTCTTAGAGGGCCAATGCCTACTAAATCTTGGAGGTTGTACTTGCAGTAAATCTAACAGTTTGCATAGTTTTAGCTTTTTCCTCCATCTTTTTAAGAACTTCTTCTGCTTTGTTGCCAAACAGGTGGTCCTGAATTAATGGAGCATCCGGCAATTTAGCTTTAACATGATCTGGCAAAGGCTGCTCCTTAAGCCAAGCATGCCTTCTAAGTACAGACCCAGTGACAGCAGCCCTGCAAGATGCCTCTAGTGAATCAAAACCAGACTGCAAAGTACGCTTTCCAACCTGTTCAGCAGAATGCATTAAATCCTGTAAATCCTTATTTTCAGCACAATCATGAATTAACATCATTTTCTGTTTAAGCAATCCAGTGATATGCTGCTGATACTTTAACATATGAAACTGGTAGTTTAAGGCCCTAATGGCCAAAGTTGCAGAAGTGTATACTTTCTTACCCCATCTATCCAGCGCCCTGGAGTCTCTATCAGAGGGGGTAGGATTTTTGGCAGTAGTAGCCTTGATGCCCTTGGGTCCCTGTGAAATGGTCTCGGGATCCGCAGTAGGATTTTTAAAAAGGAACTTGTGAAAGTCAGGAACCCTGTAATATCTATCAGGTTTTCTGGGAGCAGGAGGTAGAGAGTCAGGGGCCAAGCTAGATTCAGAAAAGGCATCATCAACAACGTCAAGTACAGGAGAGATAACTAAAGGCCTGTGCTGGGGCAGGAGTAAGAAATCCCTAAGCCTCTTTTTAGAATCAGAGTAATCCTGGCTTTCCCAGCGAAAGTGCTCCCTAAGAGTACACAAGGTTTCACCAAAAGAGAAATCCTGTGTGTGTGTGTGTGTGTGTGTGTGTGTGGGGGGGGGGGGGGGCAGAAGGAATACAGCCCTCTGCATCACAATCCTCATAGGTATACAAGGGTAAATTCAGAATTCTGGTCAGAAGTATCATAAGCAAATTCAGTCCTAGGTCTCTTAGAGGGGGAAGGTTGGCTTTCCCTGATTAAATAATAAGGTCTTCAGCCATTCTTTTCTGTTTTTTATGCATAGAGGCCTGACCATGTGGTCTG
Source organism: Protopterus annectens (assembly GCF_019279795.1). NCBI lineage: Eukaryota > Metazoa > Chordata > Ceratodontiformes > Protopteridae > Protopterus > Protopterus annectens. Next base: position 7,260,368 of record NC_056741.1, read on the forward strand.
GGCATCAGTTTTCTAGTCATAGTTTGAGTTTTAGGCCTTGAAGAAGAAGATGGCATTGGTTTAATATGCAATTCGGTAGGCCTGAATACACTCTCAGAAGCCGATGCCTGCACAGCGGCTCCGGACTCATCCAAGATAGAGACATCCGCAGGTTCCACAGCTGATGCATCTCATGGCATTCCGGACTCCGAATGGGTCTCAGTAGAGGCCTGCGAATCTGAAGTTGCGGGTATCAGGGGCTGTGAAAGCACCTCACTGAGTACCGGCAAATTGGCGACTAGCTTAGGAGAAGTGTCGTCAGCAGCTTTGGACCCTATCTTTGCGTTTTTTCAAAATGTCGGTAGTCAGATGGCTTACTGAAGACATATCGCGATAACTGAACAGAGTACCAAAATATTTAGAAGCGTAAATATACAGACAATGAATGGTTCATTGCTTAAATAAGGCACAACACAGACAGCGAGGTATGTCGTGGTCAAGGCCTAGGCAAGGAGTACAGTACGAATGAAAATCTTTGTGAGGTATTTGCTTTCCACAAGAAATACAATTATTGACTTTTACTGACATCGGTTTAGAGCAAGAAAAAGTTTCCCGAACAGGGGTACTTTGCTTTAGTTGAAGACTTTGGTTCTGAAACTCGAAAATGAAAATTTCAAGAGTCGGCTGACCGGCACTTGTGAACTGCTTCGGTTTTGGGCACCGCACGGCAAGATAGACTGATGTAATGGCGTTGGCTGCATGCTTTATACCCCTGACTACCTGACATCATGGAAGATGAGACAGCAACCGATGCAGGACCCAAGACTTTGATAATCAGGCCGACTGAGGGCAACTGCAAGCGGATAACCCAAATGTGATGACTGCAACAGTGAAACACGAAGAACATCTTGGTGACCACGACTTTGCATCAGAAAACATTTTATAATGACAGTTTCCGAATGATAGGGCTGGCAGCATTCACTGAGCCCACCAACTAGCACTAGACCCTAAGCAGCTGTCTATACGGCCTTCTGCTAGATTTATCTCTGCTGGTAAAAGAAAGATATAATATGTTAGCCATTTGGAAATAGTTTGTGGACAGGTTTACCCTCTTCCCCTTTTACAAATGAGGCAAATAACTGTTCAGACTTTACATAATCCTTTGTTCTGTGTAAACAGAATCTCAGCTGTTTATGCACATCTAGGGAATGAAGGGTTCTTTACCCACAGTTTTCTAGCAGTTGTACAGGTTGGTTAACTGTCAATCTGGAAACCACCTTAGGTAAGGAGAGGTTAGTATGCAGGGGACACTATGTCCTGAAGGAATGCAAAGAAGGGCTCTATGCACATATGGGCTTGGAGTTCTAAGACTTATATAGCTAATGTGATTGATACCAACAAGAACAGCATCTTCCAAGTGAGGAACCAAAGGCAAGATGAGCTACAGCTTTAAAGGGGACCAAAGCTAGTTTATCTAAGATAGATACAATTCCACGGTGGAATAATGTTTTGTAGGTGGTCTGAGATGGACAAGCTCTTTAAGGAATTACTTCACCAAAAAAAAATAAAGTACAAGAGGAGCTCTTATGGAAGACAGGCAGAGATAGCAAAGCATGCATTTTTATAGAGGTGTAAGCTAATCCTGCTTTGAAAACTTCTAACAAAATGCCACTCAGGCCTTTCTGGTTAATATATATATGGACTTGCATGAGACACAGAATCTCTTCCACTTTGTTAGGCAAGATTTTCTTGTTTTAGGTTTTCTAGCCTCCCCAACAACAATTACCAAGTCCTCTGAATCCTTGCACCTACCTGTAATCAGAGTAAGATCATCCAATCAGGGTAAGATCATCCAAATAGTCAGCTTTAGCATAGTCAGTTAGGGTGCACTAGAGACCCTTTGTTTTTGTGTCAGTACATCTGCTCATGGAGACCATACTTTGGGTTTTGCTCTTGGCATATTGTTCAGAAAAGGTAGTCGGCTTTGCCTTGGACACAAACAGCTGTAAGAACCATTTTTGCTCTTTTCCCTTTTGCTTTGATCAGTATCCTGGAGATAAAGTGTGTGGGGGAAAAAGTGTAAAGGAAATGATCTGTCAAAATCAGGGAGAATGCATCTGTTTTAATGGCCACTGGACTTACTACCAGGACAGAATTGTTTCAGCTGCCTATGCAGATGGGAGTCAAATACAGTCTACGTCTTCTACACCCCACACCCTAGTTAGATCCAGAAATACATCCCTTTTCAACATCTAGTCAAGGGAGTCTGATTGTTATCTAACCACTGTCTGCTCCTATGTTCTGTGCTGATGGCATATAGGTAACAGAATAGTGATACCCCCCCCCACCTCTGTGACTACTTCCAAAGCCTACCCACCTCCAAGTTTATGTCCCAAACAATGGTATTATACATTTTCACTTGCAGCACATCCTCCTCCACGGTTGAGAGGAATGCTTTCTGGATCACAATGACAGCCATCAGACAGTCAGACATGTTAACAAGGAAGTGAAACATCCGTAACAGGAAAAGAAAAACAAACATCCTGAGAATGCCTGTCACAAAATGTTTTCACTCACCACAGTAAATCTTACAAGTGGATTCCTCCTAGGATGCGGACAGAATCCTAACTACATTATTAGATAATGTTCAGATAATAGGGGGGGGACAATAAGCATAACATACCCCAGGAGGGTCATGCTCAGTCAAAGCATCTCTCGAGACTGTTCCCCTTTGGGGGAATCATAGCACTTGGATGCATTTGATGTTGGATGGGGAAGCAAAAAGATCCCAACAGGTTTGGTCCTAATGGCTGAATATCTGCTGTGACATAACTGGCTTGAGAGATGACTTGTAAGGCTTCAAGATGAGTGTGCTGCGCCTGTCAGCAAGGCAATGGGTCTTCCCACGAATTTGCAATACAAAGCGATCTCTCACTGCTAAATCCTCATCACTTTCCAGTACAAAGGGTAAGCCCTACTTCTCTATAGTTTACTGATTTGACAAACAGTTATACTTGTCCATATGGACAGAAATAACCCCAGGATGAGGGTAGTCCTTTATCTTCTTCAATGTGAGGAGGGCTGCTCACATCTCTGAGCTACAGATGTGAAGACCGGTCTCTTTAGAACTCCATAATCCTTGGACTATCCATCCCCTGCAATACCCCATCCCATGGAAGAGGCATTCGTGGTCACTACTGCTACAGATGACTGAAGAACAAAGGTTCTCCCATAGTGAATGTTGGGAAATTTAGTCATCATCATCACCACTGCTCCTTGCAAAGGTTGGTCATGATGATAGGGGTCAAAACAGGTTGAGAAACCTGAGACCATTGAGCCTTTAGAAGCCACAGCAGACTCCTCAAATGAAAAATGAGACAACTGCACCATCAGAATGCCATTAGTGCCAAATCTCTGAAGACTAGAAGAGCTGAAGGATGACTGCAATGGACGAGAATCTGGATGTTATTTCTTAAAGCTCGATTTCTATCGTGAGGAAGGGGTGTAGCCATATCTAAACATCCAATGAACTGGATGGTCTGGCACCACTTCAAGAGTTGATATGGATATGCCCAAGGACTGACAGAGCTGCGGCAAGTAGTCTCTAGCAATGAACAATAATTGCCTTGTTGGGGCATCCAGGAGCCATTTGTCTAGATAGGGGAACACTCAGATCCCTTGTAGCCACAAGTGTGCAGCTAAAATGGCTATGTACTTGGTTAATGCTTGTGGGGCTGTGGTGAGACCAAAAGACAGGGCCCTGAACTGGAACGGACTGGCCAATATGTGAAAACAAGGAAATCTCCTGGATGCTTTGGCTACTCTGATGTGAAGACGAGGATCTTGGAGATTAGACTGCATCCAATTGTTTACCTGCAGGCATGGCAAAATTGATGACACGTGACCATCTTGAGCTGGGTCTTCCTAGCACGAATGTTTAGATGGCTAAGGTCCAGAACAGCCCTCAGGCCCTCACTTTTCTTTGAACAAAAAGAATCTCAAGTACAATCCTGACCCTGTCTGATTTTGTGGAACCTCTAGAATGGCTCTTTTTTGGACAAGAGAGAGAACCTCTCTTTAAATAACCTTTAGTTGGTGGAAGGTACAGCTGGAGGTGGACATCTCATTTGGTGGGGTGACTGGAAAAATGGAATTGTACACCCTCTGGATATTCTTCTGCTTACCCATTGGACGTGTCAGATCGTCATCCATGCATGAGATTAGAGGGATAAATGATTCCCAACTTCCTCCAAAGTTAAACAGTCAGGCAACTCTTCAAGGATGGTGGATCTGCCCATCTGAGAAAGGCTCATAACATTCATGGTTCTGCGGTCCCCCTGATCCTCAGTGGTCTCAAATGGTTGATGCTTGGCTCGCCTAAACCACACTGATTTTAAACCTTTTTGTTTCCTGTCATACAATTTTAGCAATGCCTCAAATTTAAATCACACAGCAAAAACCGTTTTGCCATCTGTTCACACTTCTTATGGAAGGACCAAGCAAAAATGATGCGCCACAGGGAAATTAGAAAAGAACACCTTCAAATTATCTGCAAAAATCTCAAAGATATAGCTAGGCCTGGCACCTCAGTGTAATATCCACTCCAGCAGCCTGTGCCACTCCATCTGCTGCATTAACTATGAGATGCATGAAGAGGTTTATAATATTTACCAATTTGCCCAGCGAGGTTTTCAAATGCTACGAGGTGTCAGAATGCAGGTGATCTTCTCAGAGTGATAAGTGTCTGATGCACTCAATTCCTCTGGAAATTATTCATAAGAGTGGCAGAATTCAGGCCCCAAAGAGAAAATATCCCTGAAGCACGTCTGCTTCCCTAATCTGACTATGGCCCTGAATTCCTTATTGGGTGGATGGACAGTGGCTGTTTAGTTAACTCTTTCTTTGTTGCCACTGCCACAATAATGGAATCAATCAAGGGAACTCTAGACCAATGCTGCCTATCCTTGCAGGGGCCCCAAGAAATGTCAGGTTTTCGCTATATTGCTTCACATGTATGAGGTTCCTGCCATGACCTCCTGACACATACCTCTCAGCCTCTTAGTGCAAGAAATTTGGGTGAAATCTAAAATAATGGGGGAGGGGGGGCAAAGGCCCAAAACTAGTGGCAGATTTTAAATACTGCTCTTAGAAACTTAAAACTTGCTAGAATAACAAGATTTTTATTGGCATGCATTTTCTGAACGATAAGTCATCTTAAACTCAAAGGACTGTCATTATTTAGTGACTTCAGTCTTCCGGGATTTGCCAGAAAACCACAAATTTAATGACAGATCAAAACTATGACACAAAAATCGAACATTCGGTGGAAATCTTGATAGTTCACAGACAGGATTCTGCTGGAGGAGCCACCCAATATGTAGAGTGAGCTGAGCTGTAGGCCTCAAAAAGAAAGTCCTTGTCCTGAGATGGAGGGTTAGTTGGCCAAGATCCCTTTTTGTGCATTAATTCAATGATCTCCGAAGGTAGCATCTTCCAGAGGGGACTGGGGTGAACCTTAATCCTCTGAGCTAGTGCTGGAAGTGATAGATTGACTGAGTCAATGCACATCCCCTTTCTTGTGGCATTTGGGGGATTAGTCTGATCATACTCCTCAAAGAACTTCTACTGATGGTACTTCTGAGGACCATCCTTTGGCTCTGACCCGTAGATATATGATTGGGCTGTCTATGAACAAGTCTGAGGGTCCACTGAGAGGAAATGATCCTCCCCATAAACTGGAAAGCCACACCAACCTTGGTTGGATCCAAGGAGTCTGCCTCAGTAACAGGATTCACTCCTCCCAAAGGAGACGTAAGCAACACTGAAGAAGGCATCGCTGAAACAGAAAAGGTAGAAGGCTTCCAGGAGGGAATCTGTGCCAATGACTCAAAGTCCAAAGGCTCTGACAGGGACAAGGGAGCTGTATGAGACAGTGTTGAAGACATCCAGTCAAGGAGAAGGTCCCACAGACACCCTCAACTCAGAGAGCCTGGGTGTCAAGTGTATCAGATCCATTCCTCAGGCATTAAGCCAGGGATCCAAGTCGATGCAGAGAAGACACACTTAAGGTCTAGGATTGGCTTCAAAACCACAGGTGCCGAAATGTCTACCAAAGAAGGAGCCAATATGGGAGATGTTTGGAAAGCCCTATCCATCCTCAACAAAGAAGGGGATGGGAGGACATCCATCTCCATCAGAGTCTTGAGGAAGGTCCACATCATACGATCTACATCTACCTCCTGTAAGACCTGAAGGACCTACCTGACGAGGCTGAGGGTGGTCGCGATGGTATTCAGGGCAACTCCCACTCAGATGAAAAACTGTTCCAAAGTCTCTTCAGCAATTTATGTAGAGCAATCAGCTCAGACATAGATGGAGCTAAAGAATGGGGATGAACTAGAGTTAAACAGACACTGACTTAGTCCATGGAACCTTTGGAGCTGAAGAAATCCTCAGATCACCATTTATGCAGCTCATTGTCCTTGGATGTGTGTTTGTCAGCTTGGTTTTGTCTGATGACTTTTTTGGGTCTGTCTGTCTCTAGATCTGGAGGCAACAACACTTTGATTATTAATCTGGTTCAGCAATCAGAAAGGGCATGAAGACCAAAAACTTTTAGATAGAGTAATCCACTGAAAAAAGTATTCCACTTTCAAAACACATCACACACAACTCATTGCTGTTCTGTACTGGAATTTTACAGTCACAATTTCTGGCATTTTCACCATGAGACAGCATCGATATATTTCTATGGCACACTGGTGTAGTGGTTACCGTTGTTGCCTCACAGCAAGAGGTTCTCCGGTTCGATTCTTGGCTGGGGTGCCTTCTGTGGAGTCTGCATGTCCTCTCTGCATTCATGAAGGTTTCCTCTAGGTGCTCTGGTTTACTCCCATGTCACAAAGACATGCTTCTGCAGCATTTCTCCCTGGGCCTAAGCTGAAAATGAGCTCCTTCCAAGTCAGACTTTCCTGGTAAACAATTGTTAAATAAAAATAGTTGACAAAATTTCATAGCAGCAGCACCAACAGTGTTATTAATCACAATTCTTTCAGCCCTCTCTTTGCTCTGCTTATAAAGTTTTGTGTCTACATTACGCTCTCTCTCTCTCTCCCCCCAACCTCTTGCTCTTCTCTACCCTAATTCACCCAGACCCATTTCACATACTTCACACTGCCCTGATTCAAGCAGTCTCTTACCATGCCATTTATCTTACAGCTTTTAAAACAGCCCCATCTACGTTTTATGGCTTCCAAATGTTCTCTACTGTGAGTTGTCCATACTTCTGACAGCCTATACTACCTCTACGTTGTCTTGCCTACCTGTTGCACAGCATTTATATCCATCCCACAGCACCTCATCCAGAAAAGTAACCTGATCCCACAAAATAATGTCTCCTGTCTGACATCTTCACCTGGACTCATACTTTCTTCCAATATCCGTCCCAATTCCCTTTGCTCATCTTTCGCTTCACACACTCCTTCCAAACTGTACAAACTGTATCACAGTATACTGCCCCCCAGCCACCCCCCAAGTTCTCTGTAGCTCATCAGTAACATGTTTCCTCTACCAAGTTTAGTTATTAGAGCCATGTCATCACACATCTCCACCTCATCTTTCCAGCTCCTGGATTTCTGCCAGCATGTCTCATAATTCGATTGCATCTTAGTGCACAACAAATAAAAGAGGAACATTTTGAAAACAACCTTCAGTTTAGCTCTAGACTGTCAAGCCACACATGCAAAGATTTACTGGTTTAGCCCTTAAACAGATACACAACAGAAAGACACAAACACACACACGTGTGTGTGTGTGTGTGTGTGTGTGTGTGTGTGTGTGTGTGTGTGTGTGTGTGTGTGTGTGTATGCGCATGCATACGGGTTCACTTTATAATCTCAAAATACTGAAATATTGAATTTCAGTATCTAGAGACTATAATAGCGAAAGCTCATTTCCGCGAAAGACCACATAAGCGAATCTGGAAATGTCAAATCAGCGGTTATGGTGGTGCGCTGTGTTAGTGGATAGCTGGAGATTCAGGTAAGTGTTTATATTGTAAGGGTTTTGGGTAGGGATTTTATTGTATGATAGTGTGTTGGGAAGTTGTAGATGTAGGTGAAGGTATGTAGGTAAGAGTGTGTGTGTAAGTGTTGAGAATGGTGGTGTTTGTATGTATGTGATGTGTGTTTGTGAGAAAGGAATGTAGATTGTGTAGTGGTGGGTTTCATGTGTCATTTTTAGTGTGACCTGGGAGTTGGTATATACAAGTGGGGGGTGTATGGTAGGTTTGTGTATTTGTGGTGTTTTGTTTGCTTGTTGTAGTGTGGGGAGGAAGGTGTATGTGTGTGTGTTTGTGTGGTATAGGGTGTGTTTAAAATTTGCGGTTTTGGGGTTTCGGTATTTTGATTTTTCAGCTTTATAGTCTCGAGATACTGAAATTTGATATTTCAGTATTTCGAGGTTATAACGTGAATCTGTGCATACATATATGTAGGTATATTTATATATACATTACATACACATACACACACACACACACAGGATATAAAGTGTACACACCCCTGTTAAAATGCCAGGTTTTGTGATATAAAAAAAAATGAGACCACAATAAATCATTTCAAAACTTTTCCCACCTTTAATGTGACCTATAACCTGTACAACTCAACTGAAAAACAAACAAATCTGTTAGGGGAAAAAATATAAAAAAACGTACACTAATACGGTTGCATAAATGTGCACATCCTTAAACTAATACTTTGTTGAAGCACCTTTTTATTTAATTACAAGTCTTCTTGGGTAAGAGTCTATCTGCATGGCATAACTTGACTTGGCATTATTTGCCCACTCTTCCTTGCAAAAGCGCTCCAAATTTATGAAATTGCGAGGGCATCTCTTGTGCACAGCCCTCTTCAGGTCATCCAACATATTTTCTATTGTATTTAGGTCTGGGCTCTGGCTGAGCCATTCCAAAACTAATTTTCTTCTGGTGAAGCCACACTTTTGTTGATATGGATGTATGCTTGGGGTCATTGTCATGTTGAAAGACGAAATTCCTCTTCAGCTTCATCTTTCTAGCAGATGCCTGAAGTTTTTGGGCCAAAAGTGACTGGTATTTGGAACTGTTCATAATTCCCTCCACCTTGAGTAAAGCCCCAGTTCCAGCTGAAGAAAAGCAACCCCAAAGCAAGATACTGCCACCACCATTACTTCACCATGGGGATGGTGTTCTTTTGTTGATGCAAAGTGTTGCTGTTGCGCCAAAAGTACATTGTGGAACTGTGGTCAAAAAGTTCAACCTTGGTCTCATCAGACCATAACACATTTTCCCAAATGCTTTGGGGAGACTATGTATTATTTTGCAAATTTTAGCCGGGCCTGGATGTTTTTCTGTGTAAGAAAAGGCTTCCGTCTTGCAACCCTACCCCAAAGGCCAGACATATGGAGAATACGGGAGATTGCTGTCACATGTAGTACACAACCAGTATTTGCCAGAAATTCCTGCAGCTCCTTTAGTGTTGCTGTAGGTCTCTTGGCAGCCTTCCTGACCAGTTTTCATCTGGTCTTTTCATCAATTCTGGAGGGACGTCCAGTTCTTTGCGATGTTACTGTTGTCCCATATTTTCTCCACTTTCTGATGACTGTCTTCACTGTGTTCCATGGTATATCCAATGCTGTGGAAATTTTTTTGTGCCCTTCTCCTGACTGATACCTTTCAACAATGAGTTCCCTTTGATGCTTTGTATGCTCTCCGCGATCCATGGCTTTTGCTGTAGCAAGCAACTGAGTAAATGCCTGGAAAATCCTACTAGGACAGCTGAACTTTATTTGGGGTTAATCAGTCTCTCATTAATTGCTGGCAGGTGTGTACCCAAGACGACTGAATGTGTAATTAAATCAAAAGATGCTTCAACAAAGTATTAGTTTAAGGGTGTGCACACTTATGCAACCAGCTTATTGTACATTTTTTTATATTTTTCCCCCTAACAAATTTGTTTTTCAATTGAATTGTACAGGTTACAGATCACATTAAAGGTGGGAAAAGTTTTGAAATGATTTATTGTAGTCTCAATTTTTTTACATCATAAAAACCTGGCATTTTAACAGGGGTGTGTACACATTTTATATCCAGTGTGTGTGTATATATATATACACACACACAAACACACACACACACACACACACACACACACACACACACACATATTCCATGCATCTGGATTGGTGGATGAGTATGGACGTTACTACCGAGTTCACTCCTCCTTACTGCTCACACAACAGGAGCCTTCTTTAAATGTCTCATCTCCCAAGTGTGTGCATTTTGTTTTTTATTTTCCCATTAAAATCCCTGCTTTGCGATGGGAAGCTTTGGACTTGGCTGTCCTTAATTCTCATTTTTCACCTTAGTTTTTTTTTTCTTACCTGGAAACACCACCTCCATTCCAGCATCGCAGGGTGTGTGCTCATTACAGTGTCGGCACTCAGCATTTTCACAGTAGGATCCTTTCGTACAGACACACTCAGTGTTGTGTTCTTTTGAACAAGGTGTTATTTCCAACAATCCAAAATCTATAAAACAGAAAAAAAAAAAAAACACTGGCAGAAGGTTAATACGAAACCACAAGGTTATCTTATTATCCACTCTATTTTTTTATTTTGAATTTGGTAATCGGGGTCAAGCACTGATCTCACTGGACCCATTTCAGTCTTAGCCTGGGGGAAAACACAACAGATACATGACATAGCCATTCTACAGCAAAAATGACAAAGTGAAAAAAATATATACAAACATACAAAAAATACACATACAAATATTACATACAAAGTGAATATCATTGCTGGCTTAAAGGTATAAAGGTAATAAACAAATTACATTATTTATACATATAAAACATGCTTTAACTTGCTTTACTATGTTATTTACTTTACTGCACATGCCTTCGTACATTAGGATAGTCCCGCATCACACTGTTTATTTATGCATGTGCATTTTTTACCTGGACAGGTGGATTTATCCAAACTATGTTGTCTACTGAGTTGATCTGTAATGCAGCAAAAACAGTTTTCCAGCCGATACAATGTCACCTAACACCTACAGTCACAATGCGTCATAAGGGTTACAAAAACCTCAAAACCCACCGCCGTCTAATGTGGCAGACTGTACGTTTTACCTTACTTTATGTACGTGCTTAATAACCAGTTAAAAGGACTTGCCTTGCCCAAGCACTACCTAGAATATCAATGTAAGCTACAGATGGAAACAGAAACAAACAGCCATTAATAACGGATAAAACGATCACCAGACAATGAATGAAAACAAACTGTATTTATGTGACCATATTATTTATATACAGTGAATAACTGATCAGAGCAGCTTAATGCCAACTGTACATCTGATGAAGGGTCCTATATCTAATAACAGCAAAACTATCATGGAGGACACTAAATAACTTGCACAAGTTTGGTGGTTTATAACTGCAGAGGACAGAATCAATGGACGACACATCCAGTCAAAACTGCCGAAGCAGTTACAACACAAGAGAAAGCAGTGCACAAACATCGACTAAAGGTGGCAGTGTCCCTTTTTACATCAAAAATAAATACACCTTAAGGCAGGTCAAATCACCATAGCTAAAATCCAATACCACTTCCTTGCAAGCTATAGGTCCCCCTCTATGACCCAGGAAAACCACACCATGTACTTAAACTTATTGGAAACACTCACCATCCAACCCAGTATTCATAAGTGACTTTAATTACCACACTATTAACTGGGAATCATATACAACACCACCAAACATTCAGGTGCAGAGGTTCCTAAATTCTGTAAACAAACTCCCTGGACCAGACTGTCAGTACACTGACCAGGGGTGCAACCATACAGGATATGGTCCTCAGCAATATGGGAGAGTGCTGTGCACACCCCCTAGTGTAATGTTTTCCCTGTTAAGGTCAGACCACAAAATGCTCTCTTTTGAAGTGAAAATAAAACCTGGAACCCGAGCTAACCCGGAAATATTCAGGAACCACTCTAAGGCTAACTTCTTACTGTTAAGTGATAACCTGGCAAAATTTAAGCCCCCATAAACCCTAAGAACACTGCTGCCTACACAGAACTGTTCACAGAAACCCTATACAAGTATGCTGATTGCCACATAGAGACAGCTGTAGCCACCAGGAAGGAGTATAGACCTAACTCAAAAAACAAGCCACCCTGGTGGAATCACAACATCAACGGGTTATACAACAAAAGCAAAAAAATCATGGCAAAAATTAGGGGTGCAGCCCCCAGCAGAATTAAAGCACACGAAATAAACAAACAACTCAGAGGACAAAAGGTTTACCAATGCCAACGTTGAGATAAATTTGGCCTCCTAGGCCAAGGACAACCACAAAGCATTCTTTAGCTATGTTTGAAATCTCAAAGGCAATAGACAACTGTGTGCAGAGCTCATTGTTAATGGAGTCATCTACACTGAGCCAGAATATATAACCAGACCTACTGGCTGTCAAATTCAGCTCCAGCTTTACCCTCCCTTCTCTCCCCTTCAACCTTCCCTCAGGAAATACCATCAAATATAACTGCCCCTGCTATCACTAAGGAACAGGTCCTTAATGCTCTCTCCAAGACCAAGAACACTGCATCAATGGGCCCAGACAATATCACAGGATGCCTTCTAAATAGCATAAAATATGACCTATCAGGCTCTCAGGAATTGCTATTTAATTGTAGCCTCCAAACAGGCTTTGTGCCACATGAATGGAGAACAGCAGCAGTCATCCCCTGCAAAAAGGTGGACCATCTACAGACCCTGGAAATTACAAACCCATAAGTCTCACTAGTTTCATATGCAAAGCCATGGAAAGAGTTATGATGGAAATGATCAGCAGTGATATAGTAAACCTCCAGACACTGGACCCAACAATTTTGTCAAGGGCAGGTCATGCCTACTCAACCTGGTGGACTTCTTTGAGAAGGTCACCAAAGCAATGGACGAGGAAAAAGTGATTCACACTGCCCACCTTGACCTGGCCAAGGTATTCGACACAATACCCCACTTTGGTATTGTTGACACACTCAAGAGGTTAGGTACAAACCCTAATGTCACCTGGTGGATAGCCAGCTGGCTCACAGGCAGGACCCAGGAAGTTTGAATTGGGGAGTCTACCTCTACAAAGAGGCTAGTCATAAACAGAGTCCCTCAGACATTGGTCGTAGGACCTCTCCTTTTTGGCATTTACTTCTCTGAAGTCAAAGCCAATGTCAGTGGCCTCTGGATAACTAAGTTTGCAGATGATAGCAAATTAGGAGCCATCACTGAATCCCCCACCAACACAAATGTTCTCCAGGAACAGCTAGACTAAAAATACATGCCAAGAAATGCACAATAATATTCTTTGGGAAGTCATCCACCCCTGGTAACCATCATATTGAGAAAACACTAATTGACCCAGCATTCAGTAACTTGGGGTGGGGGACACAAATAACAATCTAGTTTTTGATGATCATGTGTCTGCAGCAGTAGGAAATCATTCTATGTTGTGCAACTTATAAGCAAACGTATGTCATCAAGTTCCGAGGAAGTCATTATCCCCCTGTATTGGGCATTCAATCAGACCTATCCTTGAGTACAATGTCCCCTTTGGTATGGACCTAACCAGGTGTATCCCACAACTGAAATGTCCACAGACTTTCTTCACTAAAAGAATACAGGGAGTAAGTAAGTAACATGCCCTATGCAGACCACCTCAGGACCCTAAATTCCTGTAGGGGAGATCTACACCTGGCATGCAATGCATTCATTGTCACACTCCACTATGATGGATCTCCTACATATCCACAAACTAAACAGCACCAGAATTACCCTTTCTGAAGACTTAAACTTTTACTATGAAATAAGCAGGACCTGTGGATAGATAGGTATGTATCCCAAAGAAAACCCCATCTCTGAAAATGGTTCCCCATCCATGTGAAGTAGAGTTCCTCCCTAATTCAATTCAACTGGAACTTGGACAACTGGATAGGGAAAGTACAGTTTTGTACCTACCATAAATGTAGATGTTAGAGTGTTCACACTGCTGCAGTCATTACACTTGGGTTATCCTGCCGTCAGGCAGTCCCGCAGTCGGCCCAAGTTCCAAAGTCTTGGTCCGGCTTTGGTTGCTGTCGCTTCTTCCCTGACGCCAGTGCGCCAGAGGTATAGAAGATGCATCCAACGCCATTTTCTTCAGTTTTTCTTGCCCCAGATGTCAGGTGCCCCCAAGTAGGTAGGCAATACATATTGCTAATAAAAAATATACATATAAAATAAGAACAATACCTTCAGTTACAAGCAAATACACCACAAAGGTTGTATAAGATAGAAAGGTATAGATAAGTCCAGTTAATTCAGAGGGGATGGAGGGAGGGTAATCTGGACTGCAGCAGTGTGAACACTCGAACATCTACATTTATGGTAGGTACAAAACTGTACTATGTTCATCGTATTACACTGCTGCAGTCATTACACTTGGGTAGAATCCCAAAGTTAAGATTGGGTGGCTGGTCTATAAAGAGTTAGGATTGGCTATGAGGCCCAGCAGAACTGCAGTGGCAAATCCTGCTCTGGATTTAGTGTAAAGAGGCAGGTGGTAATGCTTGGTAAAGGTGTGCACTGAACTCCAAGTTGCAGCCTCCAAAATTTCCTTGGTAGGTACGCCTCTGAGAAAGGCTGTTGAAGTGGCTGTTGCCCTGGTGGAATGTGGCCTAATGTTATTTGGGACTGATTTTCCATGTTGTGTGTAGCAGTAACGAATACAGTGTCCTATCCATTTGGATATAGTCTGCTTTGAGATAGCCTTGCCCTGTGATCCTGCAGCATATGCTACAAACAGTTGCTCAGTTTTCCTGAAAGCTTTTGTTTTGTCCAAGTAGAAGCATAGCTGCCTGTGTATGTCCAAAGAATGCAGAAGTTTCTCCCCTTTATTCTGGGGATTTGGATAAAAAGTTGGCAAATGGATGGTTTTGTTAAGAGCCACACTAGATACCACCTTTGGCATAAAGGTAGGGTTTGTCCTTAAAGAAACCCTGTCCTGATGAAAAATTATAAACGGTTCCACTTCCATTAATGCCTGTAGCTCTGAGACTCTTCGTGCTGAAGTTACTGCCAGGAGCAGAGCTGTTTTCCATGATAAAAATTTTAGATCGGCTGTATTGGCTGGCTCAAAAGGTGGCAAGGTCAGTTTTTCCAAAACGAAATTGAGGTCCCAATTTGGTGGTGGTGCTCTCCGGGGCAGTCTTATGTTTTTAGCCCCTCTGAGGTACTGCTTTAGCAGGGGATGAGAGAATAAAGGAGGATCCGTGTTGTAATGTGCTGAAATGGCAGAGGCGTGGATCTTAATAGATTTGAAGGATAGGCCTCTGTCCAACATCTCAGTTAAGTATTGTAAAATCTGAGGAATGTTTGGAACAAGAGGGTCAAGGCTTTGAGCTTGGTTCCAGGCGCAGAATCTCTTCCATTTTTCTGAGTAAGCTTTCCTGGTGCTAGGCCTCCTGGCCTCCAAAATGACATCCATAACAGCTTTAGAGAGAGGTGTTGCCTGTTTGACTAATAAATGTGCCATGTAGCCAGGTTTAGGGTTTTGAGCTGACCGTGCAGGATCTGATTGTTTTGCTGAGTCAGGAGGTGTGGAACTTGAGGCAAAATCCAAGGTGGGCCCTTGAGCTAAGTTCCTTAAGATAGGATACCAGTGCTGGCGTGGCCAGTCTGGAGCAATCAGGATCATCTGTGTTTTTTTCTTGTCTGGCTTTTAGGAGTACCTTTGAAAGGAGAGGCAGTGGCGGGAAGGCATAAACTTTTAGGTTTTTCCAGCTGAACAAAAGAGCATCCACTTTCCATGCTTGCTTGTGATAAGTCCTTGTGCAGAATTTTTGTAGTTGGCAATTCAGTGGGGAGGCAAAAAGATCTATGTCTGGGCATCCCAATTTTTGCGTTACCATGCTGAAGATTTGTGGATTCAATTTCCATTTGTGAGGGTCCATGACATTTCTGCTTAGATAGTCTGCCACAGTATTTTTCTTTCCTGGCAGGAATTGTGCTTGTAGGTGAACTTGATACGTTAGAGCTGTGTTCCACAAGGTCATGGCTTGGCTGCATAGGGGATAAGAATGAGTGCCCCCTTGCTTGTTTATGTACCTCATTATTGTGGTGGTGTCTGTTTTTAATAATAGTTGGTCCTGGATGTGGAAGGGCCTTGAAAGCTGTTAGGGCATTCTGAACAGCCAACATCTCTTTTTGATTGACGTGAAGATGCATCTGGTCTTAGGTCCACTTGCCCTGAATGCATTTTACTGTCATGTGTGCTCCCCAGGCGTAGTCTGAAGCATCTGTTGTTAGAGTTTGCCTGGATGTGGGTAGGGTAAAAGGCTGACCCTTGTTTAGGTGACATGCCTGTGCCCACCATCGAAACTCCTGTTGTAGGCAGGGAATCATTGGTATTACTGCTTCTAAACTGTGTGAGTGTTGAGTCCAAACACTTTTTAGGTACCATTGTAATTTCCTCATATGCAGTCTGGCATATGGTATTAGTAGCATGCAGAATGCCATGAATCCCAGGGCCTGCAGAATTTTTCTTGCAGGGAGATGGGACTTTTTTGCCAGTAATTGAAAATATTGAGTTAGCTGAACTTGTTTGTCTGGCGTGAGATAAGCCATCTGGGCCGTTATACTTAAGCTGGCACCCAGGAATATCATCTGTTGTGAGGGCACTAGTTTTGACTTCTTTTCGTTTACTGTGTACCCTAGAGAAGTTAGCAATCTTTTTACAAACGCCAGATGCTGTAGAAGAATGTCCTTTGTCTCTGCTTGAATGAGGCAGTCGTCCAGGTATGGATATATTTGTATTCCTTTTTGTCTGCAAAATGCAATTACTGGTGCCAGGCACTTTGTGAAGACCCTGGGCACAGTAGATAAGCCAAAGGGCAGTGCAGAGAATTGGTAGTGCATTGTACTCGCTTTGAATCTGAGGTATCTTCTGCAATTTTGTCTGATAGGGGCATGCAGGTATGCCTCTGAGGTCCAGAGTAACAAGCCAAGCCTTCTTGCCCAGCATGGGTAGAAGCTGCTGTAATGTCAACATTTTGAATTTCAGAATATCCAGGTAAGTATTTAGAATTGAAAGGTCTAGTATGGGCCTCCAGGCCTTGTCCTTTCTGGGGACCAGGAAGAGTCTTGAGTAAAATCCTTGTCCTTGTTCCTGTTGTGGTACTTTTTGAATAGCTCTCATGTCCATGTGGGCTGAAATTTGTTTTTGTGTCTCTGCCCATTGATTTTGTGGCAGGTCTGGCATTCCTTTTAGCCTTGGTAAAGTATGAAAGTGGAACCTATAACCCTGAGACACAATATTCAGAACCCATTTGTCTTGGGTGATTGTTTGCCAGTTTTGAGAAAAAAGTGCTAGTTTTCCCCCTAAGGGGGCTTCCAAAAGGGAAGTGCTTGGCGTACGCAGGGGAAAGTCATTGTGACTGTTTCCTGTAAGGTTGAGACTTGTCCTCACCTCCTTTTGGGGTTGAGGTGCCCCACTGTCATTGTCTGTTTGAGCCTTGGGGTTGAGATCTGCCTCTTGGGCATCTGTATCTGGCCTCTCTCTGGCCTGACACTGGAAAGGACCAATTCTTTGTTGGCCAATTTCTGCTAAATCGAGGTGGCTGTACCTGTAAGAAACCCTTGACTGTTTGCATAGATTTAGCTTTATCCTCCATTTTCTTGAACACCTCTTCTGCCTTAACACCAAACAAGGTATCATGCTGTAAAGGAGTAGCCAATAATTTTGCCTTAACATGTTCAGGTAAACTCTATTCTTTTAACCAAGCATGGCTTCGAATCACAGAACCTGTAACTGCGCCTCTACAAGAAGCCTCTAAAGAATCAAAACCACATTGTAGAGTATGTTTTCCCATCTGTTCAACTGCATGCAATAAATCCTGCATTTCTTTGCAATCAGGAGCTTCTGAGCTTGCAAGCATTTTCTGTTTTAACTGAGCCATTAAATATTGTTGGTACTTAAGAATGTGAAACTGGCAATTTAAAGCCCTTACTACTAAAGTTGCAGAAGTGTATACTTTCTTCCCCCATCTATCCAAAGCTCTGGAATCTCTGTCAGTGGGTACTGGATTTTTAGCAATGGAAGCCTTAACCCCTTTTGGACCCTAGGAAATAGTTTCTGGATCAGCAGAAGGGTTTTTATAAAGAAACTTGTGAGAGTCAGGGACTCTATAATACCTATCTGGCTTGGCTGGTGCTAGGGGCAAAGAATCAGGAGATAAGCTGGATTCAGAGAACACATCATTCACAACATCTAGCACAGGCGGAATAGCCAAGGGCCTGTGCTGAGGCAATAAATTGGATTCTGAGTAATCCTGGCTTTTCCAATGGAAATGATCCCTCATGGTATGTAAAGTTTCCCCAAAAGAATAACCCTCGGGAGGAGAGGCTGAAGGGATAGATTCTTCAGTATCAGAGTCCTCATAGGGGGGTAGAGAGTATCCCTGGTCTGAAGAGGAATCAGAGGAAATGGAAACCTGATCAGATGAATCATAGTCTGTATCCTGCCTAGGCCTTTTCTCAGGAGGGGGATGGGAACCTCTGATTAGAATAATGAGGTCTTCGGCCAGTTTAAGCATCTGTTTCTTAGGCATGGAAAACTGTCCAGGAGAATGCTGTACTTGTTTCTTTGTCTTTAATGGTACTTTTGTCTTGGCTGTTGTTTTTATAGTAAGTTGTGAAGGTCTGAAAACACCCTCAGAAGCCGATGCCTGCTCAGCGGCTCCGGACCCATCTGAGGGATTAGTTTCCGTAGGCCCAATACCTTGAGTTTCCAGAGGCCTAGTTGTCTCCACGTGGGAGTCAGAGGCGGCCTGTGGCTCTGAGGTAGTTGGTGTCAGGGGCTGCGAAAGTGCCTCACTGAGAACCGGCGACTGGCCTAGAAGAGGTTTTGTCGTCGGTTTTGGACCTCAGATGCCTGTCTTTATCCTTATCTTTGCGTTTTTTTGGTATTGCGGTCGTCTGTTGATCCAACGGCATAGTATAATTGAACCTTCGGCCAAAGTAGTGCAAAGCAAAGTCAAAACGTCTTTTTATAGTGCGTTTATTAAATCTAGCACAAACCCGCCAATTAGTTACGTCGTGATCAGGGCCTAGGCATGGAATACAGTAAGAGTGGAAGTCCTTATGAGGTATTTGCTTCCCACAAGAAATACAATTCTTAACTTTTTCTGACATTGGTCTGAGGCAAGAAAAAAGTTTCCCCAACAGAGTACTTAGCATTATTGAAGATTTCGGATTTGAAATTCGACTTCTCAGGAGTCGGCCGACCGGTACTTGCGAACTGCTTCTGCTTCGGGCACCGCGCTGCAAGAAAGACTGAAGAAAATGGTGAAGGATGTGTCTTATATACCCCTGGCGCACTGACGTCAGGGAAGAAGTGACAGCAACCGACGCCAGACCAAGACTTTGGAACTCACGCCACCTGCGGGACCGCCTGATGGCAGGATAACCCAAGTGTAATGACTGCAGCAGTGTAACACGATGAACATCAGGAAATTCATTCCTCGTTTGGCACCAATGTCTCTAATGGACACAGGCAGCCTGTAAATGGTTCATCACTCAAGCACCTGCTTTCAATTATCAAGGGCAACAGAATTTGTCACAGATTTGGGTTTAAAAGGCCATTGTGGTCCTTAACCTAACAAACACCTATGAACCTATATCTGTTAGCTAGGGGTTATGTCATGTAAAAAGCATGCTGGGAAAAAAGTGGAATAGGTAAGATACACCATAAGGATTAGGAAGTGAGAGGCAGGCCAAGTAAATAAGACACAGTGGGAGTGAAACAGAGTTAATGAGAGAGAAAGAGGGAGGGAGGCACACTTCTTTTTGAATAAAATGTGGGCTTTTGATTTTGAATTATGGTGTTGGCAAAGTACAGTGCCTATACCATGAACTACCCACAAAATAAACCAATCAGTGTTAGAGAAGACAAAAAAAATCTAAGTATCCCACTGAAAACTCAGATGACAAGCCTTTCATACTTCAGATGTATCATGCAAAGAGAAAGACTACTAGAAAAAGTCATGTTTGGCAAGGTCAGACAGTGTAAAAGAGGAAGTCCCACAATGTGATAGGTAGATATGATTGCTACAGCAACTGATGACCCTCCTCTGTCAGTGATTATTCATCTGAGTGAAGACAGAACACAGCTCAAAGACAACCACCCACAGAGTTACCAGGAGTGGGCTTCCTCACAATGGCACATAACTACATCATCCTTACAATACTGGTATAATTATTGGTATCAATCTTTTACAAGACTCCTTTGTTATCAGGAATAACAAATGTATGTACTGGCTGGCTCACTGGAACAATGAGCAACTCTAAGCCTGGTAATTAAACTATCAAGATGACTGGTGGTAGGATGTACTGCAAATACAGATAAGGTGTTCTTTCCACTAGATAAATATTTGCAACCTCTCTTGGAAACCATTCTGTGGGTGTGTGTGTGTATACATTAGATAACAGTTTTAAGTCTCAGTTACTTTTGTTAACATTGCAATAGAATGCATTGGGCTTGGACCAAGGTGGTAATATTCTGGGGAATCACGCTTATAATCATCTGTGACTGACAGTGTAAAGCTTATTTGGAAGTGATGGGTGATGGTATTGTCCTAAGGCAGTACTGTGTTTGCTATCCATAAGTTCTTAAGGCCATCTACCCCCTTGCATACATAATAGATGCCAGTGTTACAGATCAACTGTGAGAAATTAAAGACCATTGTCCCTGTTACCAACACACAGGATGTGGACAACTCCTCTGGTTGAGGACTTAAATCGAAGTTCCATATGCTTGAGTTGATGGTAGCCCAGGTGGATGTAAAAGATCCCATGGTACCTGTTCAAAACAGGAGTAGTAATTCTCTTATGCCCTGGCCAAATTTCTTCTAATAACAAATACCTCCTCAGATCTGCCCTGAAAGAGGTTATTAGAGTAACAACTTGGAGGCAACAAATGGATATATATTGTAAAATGGGCTTTTATGGCCTGTAAAACAGTCGTCACCAAAATGTGTACTCCTGCAACTATGGTAAAGTACACAGCAGTATATCTGGCACAACAATTTCCTAGGCACAGTAGCTAGGACACTGATGAGAAAAGATCTGCTGAATATTCCAAAATGTCAGAGGCAAAGGTTGGTTAATGAGCATTTTGAGAGCATCCACAAACTGGTTTGAATAAGGATGACTTCACAGCTATTGTGTGCAGCTAATATTCAGTCCACTGACTGTGGCAACATCCTGGCAGAACTGCAAGTGTGCAGTTTTACAACTAAAAGGACTGCTCAAGCGTGCCCTTGGATGACCTTACAACACAGCCTGAATTGGAGAGACTGATGGTGGAGCTGAAGGCAATCCTTGGACGATCTTAAAACGCAGCTTAAATTAAAGATGCTGAGGGTGGAGATGAAGATGGAACAGAGACCGAAGTAGCTAAAAGAATGAAGCAACACAAGGTGTAAACGGAGCAAGAGCTGAAATAGAACTGACCAAAGAGGATGAAAGCATAGCATGAAGTGATCACGGCACAAGAGAGGGAGATGATCATACAGGACAACAGAAAGAACATTAGCATGAAGCCACTGAAATGGAGAAGGTGCAATGGCATGAAATGGAACTCATATTCATCAAAAATACTTCAGTATTCAGTGAAAACTGATCCCTGGATACAAAGGCTTAAAGAAAATTATTTCCAGTTTTTATCCCAGCATTTGAAAGTCCTTAATCAGAACCAAACTGACAGAGGGCAAAGGTTGAGGTTTTTAACTCTTCTGCTCATGGATAAAGGTATGCATGTTACTACCATTATCGCAGATGCTGACTCCATTGACTGTAGTAAAGTAGATCCTGAAACTTTGAAGATGTAGAAGAAAAACAGAGAATAGTCAGTGATTTTACTGCAGAAATAAGCACTTACTTTCACAGCCAGATTAGTGGATGCTAAGCTCCCACTGCTGAAATGTTGGGAATCCTTACAATTAGAGAAAAAAACATTCAGTACTATGTCTAAGCAAAAGATCTGGTTGACAGATCGGGAATGTGCAGCTGAAGAGATGGGTAAAACAGGTCACCTCTATTTGGTTACCACAGCAAACTGCACAAGAAGGGTATATCTAATACCATCCACATGTATAAGGCTATCCACGGAAAGCACTCTAAACCATCACTTCAGGCTCTACAGGCAAAGGGAAGTCGCTGGTTCTAACTAGTTAGATGATACTGAAGTAATCCAGTAGAACATGTACAGCCTAACATCCACAGAGACGCGCACAAAAAAAAAACACAAGAAGGAGCTAGAAGTGTGGTACAGTGACAGTAGTATGTGGTCTTCAAACTGTAGTTGCTCTAGATTACAGGGGTTTGTACCTTCTTCAGGTATAGGGTAAAGATTACAGCTAAGATGATTACTGCATCACACATGACTATCGTTAAGCCTGCAGGTGTTGGGAGCATTGCTGGAACAAGGGGTTACTCTACAGAGAGTGGACTCCTAGATAGTGGTTAGAGGGAAAAGTAAGGCAGACATCTGTAGTCCCAAGGGCCTAATGCCAGGCACTCTGGCCTGATTACATGATATCCCTTTTCCAGGCCATGTATGCAAATAGTGTACAAAGAGGAGGATTATGAATTTTTTTTTATTTTATTGACCAGGTACTGCAGAAGACATGATAGGGTACTATAAGACATGTTAGCAATGACCACAGGTTTCAGGACAACAGGCGATACTAATTCTATACCTTTGAATTCTACTGAAGAACCATTTCAGAGGGTAGCCATGGATACAGTGGGGACTCTTAGCACCCTAAGCACAAAAGAAAGGAGGTGCACAATCTTGATGGCAATGGTGGTAGTAGATTAAGCTACTAGGTACCCTGAGGTTGCGGCTTCATCCAACACTGAGGAAAAAAGGTGGCAATTACTTTATTAGAAATTTTCAATGCAGTAGTATTTTTTTTTTTTTTTTTTTTTAAAACTGCTGGACACAGAGACTAACTTTACATCGGACACCTTAAACTGTTTGTGGGAAACGTATCTCTCAACTGTCCAGACTCTTCCCTCATAGTTTTGGTCTGTTCCTCAAAATCTGCGTTTGTCTGTCAAAATAAAAAAAGAGGGTTGAAATCAATAAATAATGACAAACATACAAGTTTCAGACTTCATACCCTTCACAAAATGCATGCTACCACAAATCCTGTTATTCTAGTAATGTTCTAACTTTATACAAGCAAAGGCTTTGCCCAGATTTCTTTAAATAAGAGGCTGAGAGGTATGGTGGGAGTGCTTAATAAGAAAGGTTCAACTCTATGCTTAAAACCATACCCAGTGCAATTAGATACCACTAAGTGGCAGTGAGAAAAAACATCTATTCCATCTTGTTTATGGATATGGACAAGTTCTCCAAGAATC
Source organism: Protopterus annectens (assembly GCF_019279795.1). Taxonomy (NCBI): domain Eukaryota; kingdom Metazoa; phylum Chordata; order Ceratodontiformes; family Protopteridae; genus Protopterus; species Protopterus annectens. Next base: position 7,283,839 of record NC_056741.1, read on the forward strand.
AACAGGTTTTTCACCATTTTTGCTACTTTGTGGTCACAGTGTGAGGAAGCCTCTCGACAATCTGTAATGCGTGGGTGAGTGAAGGCCAGTCCCACATGGTGTCTGGTGTGAAGTAAGTACTGACTTTCAAGAACAGCTTGGGGATCTGGGTTTCTATCAGCAGACCGAAGACGCATGTTTTTGAATGCGTCTTGGTCGAACTGACAAAACTGAAACTGCAAAATATCGAAGCGGCATGTAAGCAAATTCTTTCCCTGGGAAAGAATTCGCTTGGCCGCTTCGGTACTTTCCCATTTTCGGCACTGTAGTGTGGTTTTGGAGTTGGTATATTTAAGTAGGGGGGCTGTGGGGGGTGCAGCCCCCATGTCAGGGGTGGGTGGGGGCAAACCCCCCACTTAATCTCATGTTTTAATGTGCTTACTTTTTTTTTTTGGAACAGCGATTTTTTTTTCCCTTGGAAAAAAAAATCACTGTTCTGACAGTTCGGTTTTGTAAGCTTTCGCTTACATGGGGTCGATGAATCACCGTTCGCTTACCTAAGCGTTCGGTCATCTAATATAGACCTGCGGATCTCATGGGATTGCCACAGAAGCAGCAGTTTAAAATAAACAGCAACAAAAAAAGATAGCAAGAGCAAGACAGTACACGGTTTAACAAAATCTAACGGTGCTTTTGACAAAACCAGCTTCAAACAGCATGGAAGGGACTGTTCACTGAAAGGGATGATGTTAACTACGTGGCCAAGATCCAAGTAGAAAGCAGAGACACCAGCTCTGCTATGTTAATATAAGGAAGCCCTACCATGTTGGGGCTCTTGGCACTTTGTATATGCAGTGAGTTTCAGAAGCACGTAGAAGAGGATCATGTACTGGATCTCCTTGATCCGACTCTTGTGTGAATAAGGGGGTGCGGTTGCATGGATTTGTATTGTACTGAGTTTTCCGAATCCTGAAATTCATATTACACACACACACAACACACACACACACACACACACACACACACACACACACATATATATAAATTGCAGGGGGAGTGGGGGGTTCAGAGGGGTTCCCCCTTCAAAAACGTAGGATTTGTTTAATTGAGTTTTCAGAAACTAAATCATAATGTCTGGGCCATTTGAATTTTGAATTTCTTATAACTTGATATAATATAAATCCTGCTGTAGCAGTTAACCCTACAGTGGTTCAAGAAATCCTAGCAGTATTGCAAAAGTTTAGAGACACATTCACTGCTGAACCAGGGTGTATCCAACTGATGGAACACCACATAGGTACAAGGACTGAACAGTCCATCAAACAGCCTTCTGTAAAGGATGCCACAGCAAGTTTAGCAAACAGGTCTACTTTTACTTACCGAATTTACACTTCACCGAATCGGAAATTGCCGACTCCACCAACGAAACTTCATTAAACCAAAACCATGGACTACCAAACAACTTTCCTTAGAAAATTAACCACTTGGCCACTAGGGTGAACTTTTCCCTTTTCCCCAGTGTAGTGCGATCTTGGAGTTGGTGTATTTACTTGGGGGGGGGGGGCAAAACCCCCCACTCGGGTGGGTTTAATTTCTTTCGGTGGATTTATTTTCCCTGGTGGCTAAATGGTTCGTTTCCCAGGGAAAGCTGTTCGGTAGTCCATAGTTTCATTTTAATGGAGTTTCATCGAAGGGGAAATCAGCAATTTCTCATTCGTTGAAGTGCAAATTCAGTAAGTAAAGTAGATCCAAGCAAACAAAATTTAATATATATATATATAAAGCACTTTGTCTATTCAGTATCTTCACAAATCCTTATCTGTTTAAAAACTTTCATTTGTCTCTCTAGTGCTTGCTGTCTGTAGGCTATTTTGTCCCACCCTCCCTACCTGTTGGTGTCTTGCTCTTATACTTGGTGGCTTTGCAGTTGCCCGCCCCTACTGTGACACACCTCCCAGTCTAGTGTCATTAGCTCATTCTGCCTAATACCGAGAGAACATTTGATAAGGCCTTCAGTTCCTCGCTTTCCTTTCAAAAGTAAAACAAAACTTTTTTTTTTTCTCTTCGCCTGAACCTTCTTGTGTTCTGACTGTCCTTCTCAAACATTTTGGAAATATACAGTATATTTCAGAGCATTTGTTATAACTGTATTTGCTATAACTGATTTAAGTATTTTTTTCTGGCTTTTTGATTATTAACTGCTTAGCGACTGCATTTTCGCCTGTTTATACAGCTCTGCATTCTATTTAAACTGTTTTTGTGTTGATTAACTGTTTTGCACTTTTTAAAAGTTATTTGTTGCTTAATTTTACCTGTAGGCTAACAAACTCAAGTGCGCTAGCCGTTTAAAAGCATTTATAGCATTTACTGTCTGTTTTTCCTCTGTTTTCTGCAAAAAAATATCTCGTTTTCCTGCCTTACTGAACTAGAATAGTCCAGTCTTCAGAGTTTGCTGATCTCTGGGCTTTGGCTTGGTTCCTGTGCTATTCCGTATCCTTATTTGGATAAAGGGAAGCTTCTTTGTTCACCAGTGGGAGTGGGGAGCACTGAGCAGCCTATTTGTCCCTAGAGCAGTGGTTCCAGCCAGAAACTTGTTGTCTATTGGCCATTTTGGGTCAATTCCTAGCTCTTTTCAACCCCCTGCTATAAAGCCCGCTTTTGCGTTATTTAGCGCAGAGTTGCCCATAGAGCACCATTGGGCAGCGCCGGTTAAACTATTTCTGGCTCTGTAAAGTCTGCTCTTCAATTTTTCCCTTAGAACTTCTCTACTTGCAATCTAAACAGTCTATTCTCTATCTCAAAAGCTCAGCACTTGCTCCTAAAGCATTTTTATATAGGTAAAGTACTTGTATACTAAACAAAGTACTACATTAGCCTAGAATCCCCTTGAGTACCCATTTCCCTATAGGTCCCTTCTGACTCAGTTACACAGCATACTTTTTCACTTTTTCTAGCATGTCGAAGGGTCAGTTGCTAGCGTCCTCTCCTGTTCAGCTGGTGAATCTGGGCATCTTGAGGCAATGTTACAATTGCCTCATGTACACAGACAACCCACTCCTTCTCCCACAAAACACAAATACATGTGAGATGCAACTATATAGCCAAACTGGAGGCTGAGCTCTCTCAACTCAGGACTGGCAAGACCAGACAGGAGGAGAAGGAAACCATGCACACCACAAACCCAGTTTCACATAGAACTATCACAACTGCAAAACAAACACATAAACACACAAAGACATACTCGGAGGCACTGATCAAAATCTACCAAAACTACAGAGGCCTCCAAAGCAGACACCCAAGCAACTGCCACCTCAAGACATAAGACATGCAACACATAGTTCTCAAAGTCAGTGTGCTAAACAGTCACAGCCCTTAAGGTCAAACACAATGCCAGACACACTTGTTATAGGTGACTCCATAGTCAGACACACTGCCGTCCCACTCACCAGACTGAACAAGGAAAAGATCACAGTAAGCTGCCTGTCAGGCGCTAGAATCCGCCACATAACACAAGCACTCAGGTCACTCCACAGCAAATACAAGTATGACTCAGTCATTGTCCATGCCGGTGTGAGCGACCTGAGACGCACCTCCTGGACTACATGAAAGAGATGTAGAGGAGCTCTCAGATTATGTAGCCCAGGCGGTATGACCCTGACCCTGAGCAGTATCCTACCCTCACCAAGAATGATGCCACAATACAGAGACAAAATGATCAGCTTTAATAATTGGCTTAATTACTGGTGTCATTCTAAGGGGATCCAATCTCTGTCTGCCTGGGATGTCATGCTTGACAAGCCACGCTGCCAAAGGACGGCTTGCACCTGTCATCCCTGGGCTTCGGATATTGGCAAAGGCTCTGCCACCCCATAGTGCCTTTTTAGGCAAGGCTCAAATGATAAACCTACCATCCTAGAAAACAAAAATGGAAAAAACTAAGGGTAATACTGCTCAATGCCAGAAGTCTAAACCTCAAGATGCATACCCTCGAAGCCCTCCTCAGTATGGAGAACATCGATGTCTGTGCTGTGACTGAAACCTGGTTCAAGGCTCCTGAGAGCACCCCAGCACTATCAGGTTATACCTCATATCATGCGTTCCGCCCCAAAATCCGGACGAACCACAAAAGGAGGGAGTATCCATATTCATAAAGGATACCCACACCTCCAGGTTAGTGGCAACGCACGAAGCATCGGAGGCGATCCAGGTGCAATTAACCATAGGTAAAACTGCCCTACAGTTTGTAGCATGCTACAGACCACCCTCTCAAACTCAGGAAACCCACACAGCCTTCCTGAAGACACTGGAGAGTATGAATGTCTCTCCAAACACCATCATATTGGGTGACTTCAACTACCCAAACATAGACTGGGAACATTACTCAAGCCCCAACACCCTAGCCCAAAGGTTCCTGGAGTTCATAAACTCAAATGCTATGGAACAACTAGTCACCATTCCCACAAGAGGAGAAAATATACTAGACCTGATCATCACAAACATGGGGACAAAATGCTCCACACTGGAAGTATATCCCTCGTTGGTGAGATCAGACCATAAATTAATCTCACTGGAGATCTACATCCCACCCCCAACCCCAGCAAAAGACCACAGTGAAGAACTTCTCAAAAGCAAACTTCACACTTCTTAAGACTGGAGTGGTATCCTTCAAGGCCCCCGAGCCAGTGGAAACCACAACCCACGCTGCTGAAACCCTTACAAATGCCTTCTACGAGCACCTCCAGGAATGTATGGATCAAGCAATCCCTAATAAAATCAAGACCCTTTCCACCAAAGGCAGGCGCCCGGTCTGTTGGACCCCAGCCATAAACAAACTCTACAGCAAGAGGAGAAAGCTACTACATGACAGAGCAAAATCCCTAAAAGGGAAGGTATCTCTGATCAATACTAGCAAAAAACTACGATCACTCATAAAATCATCCAAGGCCAACTTTGAGAGAAAAATCGCTAAAGACACAAAAGACAATCATAAGGTCTTCTTTAGCTACGTTAGAAACCTGGGTGGAAACTCCCAGATATGCTCAGAATTAGTCCAAAATGATACAAAAATCACTGAATCCACAGACATTGCCAACATACTGGCAGACAGGTTCAGTGCAAATTTCTCCCCCCCCCCCAAAGGAGAAATATCTATCCCACCAGAGTCTAGCCTCCCAAACATCTCAGATGCCCAGGTGAGAGCTGCTCTCTCTAAAGCAAAAAACACAGCATCAATGGGACCGGACGGTGTCCCTGGCTGTGTGCTACACAAACTCAATGAGGAACTAAACCCACACATAAGGCTGCTGTTTAATCTTAGCCTTACTACAGGATACGTACCCAAAGAATGGCGTATGGCAACTGTGGTCCCACTCCACAAAGGCGGTGCTTCTACGGACCCTGGAAATTACCGCCCATAAGCTTGACGAGCCTTGTCTGCAAAGCTATGGAGAGGATCATAATGGAACTCATAAATAAAGATATTGGGGACCTACAGACACTGGATCCTACCCAATTTGGCTTTGTCAAGGGCAGATCCTGCCTCTTGAACTTGGTCAACTTTTCGAAACAGTCACTAAGGCCATTGATGAGGGTATGGCAGTTCACACAGCCTACCTTGACCTAGCAAAAGCGTTAGACACAATACCCCACTCGGGCATCATAGAAAAGCTCACCAGCTTAGATGTAAACCCATATGTCACAAGATGGGTTGCAAACTGGCTCAAGGACAGAACACACAGGGTTAGAGTTGCTGGTGCCATGTCAGACTCTAAGCCGGTCACGAGCGGTGTCCCACAGGGCTCAGTCCTGGGCCCCCTCTTGTTCGGCATTTATTTTTCTGAAGTGCAGGCAAACATAGGGGGATTGTGGCTGACAAAATTTGCAGATGACTGCAAACTGGGCACCATAATTGACACTCCATCAGACACGGACATCCTCCAGAGAGGTCTCATATAAATGGATAACTGATGCCAAAGCCATGGCCTTAAGCTAAATGCCAAAAAATGTATAGTCATACCCTTTGGGAAAAACAAGGTAACCCCCAATTACCACATAGGTGGTAATCCATTAAACACGGAAGTTATCAGGGACCTGGGGACCCAAGTTGACAGTAACCTCTCTTTTGACACTCACATTGCCAAAGTGGTTAGGAAGACCTTCTACATTGCCCACCTGATCATGAAGGGATTCACATCCAGATCAGGAGAGGTCATTGTACCCCTGTACTCTTCACTTATCAGACCAATGATTGAGTACAATGCCCCATTCGGAATGTACCTTACCCGACACCTGCAGCAGTTGGAAAGATCCCAAAAGTTCCTCACCAAAAGGATAAAGGGGCTCAAACATATGTCATACGCTGCCCGACTGAAGAAACTCCAGCTCTTTCAGTCGCATACCGTCTGCTCAGAGGTGATCTGTGCCTGACATACAAGGCCACGTCCAACCCGGAATTAATGGACATGCTCCACCTCAAAAAATCCAAATCCACCTGAGCCACGAGAGCAAGAGACTTAAACCTCAACACGGATATAAATAGGACGTGCTGGAGGGACAGATTCATCACCCAGAGACTCCCTACACTATGGAACAGAATCCCAGTCCATGTGAGGCAGAGCCCCTCACTGACACTGTTCAAGAGAAATCTTGACAAGTGGATGGGAGATCGTAGGTTTACCCCGGGAATCATCTCTGTGTCACTGCTGGACAGAGGCACAGCAAACTAATGGGTATAGTATTCTCATCCTAAGGGGTGGTGAAAGCCACACACAGTCTGGCTAGGCTTATAAATGCCCTAGGGCAGATAGCCTAGCATGAACCTATGAACCTATGTGGGAGGAGCTGCAGGAGATGTCATATCTGGCAGCAATCCAGGAATCGAACAGTCCTTGCGCCTCACCATTAAAGCGTGAAAGCAGGTCTCCTGTAGATTACAGAAAACCAAACAATTACTCAAAAACAGATTACCCTTATACACAACATGTGAAGCTCTGGATGGGGCTATGTATCTGACCTTACCAGGGCTAACCAGCAGGTAACCTTGGCATCCAGAGTAAGAAAGTGGTCAGCTATTTGGAAATATATGAATTCAGTCAGATGTCGTTTGGGATGAAAAAAATAACCAAGCAACCTTACAGAAGCAAGCAGACTGCACTGCTGGCAACAGCTGTGGACTATGGTCTTGTTTGTATACATGATGCTGCTACTGATAAGTAGGAAAGTGCAGGGTGGAGGCAGTCAAGAAGAATTGGGGCTGGCTAATATGCACTGCATGACTGCAGTTGCAAAACTCACCCTGGATTTGGAAAAGATAGGCAGGTGGTAATGTTTGGCAAAGGTGTGTACAGAACTCCAGGTAGCAGCTTCCAGGATGTCCCTGGTAAGGGCTCCACTAAGGAATGCTGTAGAGGTAGAAGTTGCCCTAGTGGAATGTGTTCTGACCCCCTGAAGGATTGGTTTACCATGGTGCTTGTAGCAGAAATGGATGCAGTGTGCTATCCATTTGGAAATGGTTTGCTTTGAAATGGCCTTGCCCTCTGCCCCTGGTGCAAAGCTAACTAGTAACTGGTCAGATCTCCTGAAGGGCTTAGTCTTATTAAGGTATAATCTGAGCTGTCTGTGCACGTCCAAGGAGTGCAGGATCCTTTCTCCTTTATTTTGAGGATTAGGGAAGAAAGTTGGCAAATGGATAGATTGGTTTAGAGCCACACTGGACACCACTTTAGGCATAAAGGAAGAATTAGTCCCGAGGGAAACCCAGTCAGCATGGAAAATAATGAAGGGTCCCACAGCCATAAGTGCTTGTAGCTCAGACACTCCAGCTGAATTGATGGCCAGAAGCAAGGCTGTTTTCCAAGAGAGGAATTTTAACTCTGCTAACCTATGAACCTATAGAGTGCCTCTTTGGCCCTCTTCAAAAGGAAGCTTGACGATTGGATGGGAGAAAGGAAATTCACCCCAGGGATCACGTCAGTTGCCCTGCTAGATAGGGGTCCAGGGAAGTAAATAGTGTGGGAAGAAATAACCAGGGAATTGTTATGGCTAGGCTTGTATAGGCCCTAGGGCTGATAGCCTAGTACCAACCTATGAACCTGATGCTGCAGGCTCAAAAGGAGGCAGCGTGAGCTTTTCCAGTACAGAGTTAAGGTCCCAAGCAGGGATGGGTGTTCTCCTTGGCGGCCTTAAGTTGTTAGATCCTCTCAGGAACTGTTTGATAAGAGGGTGAGAGAAAAGAGATGGCTCAGTGCTGTAATGAGCCAAAATTGCAGAGGCATGGATCTTAATGGAGGAGAAGGATAGGCCTCTGTGGTGTAAATCTGCTAAGTAATCCAGGATCAGAGGCAGGCAGGGCAGAGTTGTGTCCTCCCTTTTGGAATGAACCCAGGATCAGTACCTTTGCCACTTATCAGCATAGGATTTCCTTGTACTTGGTCTTCTGGCTTCAAGGATGACATCCAGCACCTGCTTGCTTAGGGTGGTTACTGGGGAAGAATTCAAGGAATAAGCCAGGCTACAAGATTTAGGGTTTGCAGTTGCAGATGCAAGACAAGATCTGTCCCCCCTGCTGAGAGAGCAGGGTTGGGTTTTGGTGTAGGTGCCAGGGTGGCACCGGTGACAACCTGCGCATGAGTGGGTACCAGTGTTGGTGTGGCCAGTCGGGGCAATCAGAATTGTCCTTGGTCTGTCCTGTCTTATCTTGAGCAACACTCTTGAGAGAAGGGGCAGAGGGGAAAAGGCATAGACTGAGAGATTCACCCACTGGAAGGATAGGGCATCCACTTTCCAGGCCCTGCTGTGAGGTGTCCTGGTGCAGAATTTGCTGAGCTGGTAATTGCAAGGGGAGTCAAAGAGATCCACCTCTGGGGTCCCCCATTTCTGAATCAGAAGGTTGAAGGTGCTGGGCTTTAATCACCACTCGTGTGGGTCTAGGAGATTTCTGCTTAAGTTATCTGCCAGTGAGTTTTGTTTGCCTGGCAGGAATTGAGCTTGCAGATGGACCTGCATGTCCAACGCTGTGTGCCACAGGACCACGGCTAGCATGCAGAGTGGATAAGAATGGGTTCCCCCCTGCTTGTTGATGTACCACATAACTGTGGTGTTGTCTATTTTTATTAACAGGTATCCTGGAGAGAGTAGGGATCGGAAAGCTGTTAGAGCACTGCACTGCTAGCACCTCTTTTTGGTTGATGTGCAGATGAATTTGACTTGGGCTCCAGTGGCCCTGAATGCACTTGCTGTCCATATGTGCCCCCCAGGCATACTCTGATGCATCTGTGGTCAGGGTCTGGGTGGCATGGGGTTGAGTAAAGGGCAGTCCCCTGTTGTGGTTGCATGCATCTGCCCACCAAAGAAACTCTGTCTTTAGACAGGGTATGATAGGAACGGCCGTTTCCAGGTCTTGAAAATGCTGGCACCAAAAACTTTTCATGTACCACTGAAGTTTCATCATATGCAGTCTTGCATATGGAATCAGCAGTATACATGAGGCCATGAATGAGGCCATGAACCCTAGAGGCTGCAGAATTTTTCTTGCGGACAGCTGGGTTCTTGTGGCCATTTGTTTGAAGTAGGCCGTCAGATAAAAGTACAGCTGTATACCTACCATAAATGTAGATGTTAGAGTGTATTCACTGTTGCAGTCATTACACTTGGGTTATCCTGCTGGCAGGCTACCCGCAGTCGGCCTGAATTCCAAAGTCCTGGTCCGGCATCGGTTGCTGTCGCCTCTTCCCTGACGTCAGTGCGCCAGGGGTATAAAAGTTGCAGCCGACACCATTTTCTTCAGTTTTTCTTGCCCCAAATGTCAGGTGCCCCCAAAGGGTAGGCTAAAAAATTCTGATCATAAAAAATCATGTACATAACCTTCATCTACAAGCAAATACACCACATAGGCTGTATAGAATAAGAGAAGTACAGATAAGTCCCAGCAATGAAAGGGGGGTGGTGGGAGGGTAACCTGGACTGCAACAGTGAATACACTCGAACATCTACATTTATGGTAGGTACACAACTGTACTATGTTCATCATGTTTCACTGTTGCAGTCATTACACTTGGGTTGAATCCCAAAGCTGAGGTTGGGTGGCTGGACCTAAACAGAATTAGGAGTGGTTATGAAGCTCTGCAGAACTGCAGTGGCAAAGCCTGCTCTGGATTTAGAGTAAAGAGATAAGTGGTAGTGCTTGGTAAAAGTGTGCACTGAAGTCCAGGTTGCAGCCTACAAAATGTCCTTGGGTTGGTACTCCTCTGAGGAAGGCTGCTGCTCTGGTAGAATGTGGCCTAATGTCCTTAGGCACTGATTTGCCATGCTGTGAATAGCAGAAACTAATGCAGTGACCTATCCGTTTTGAAATAGTCTGCTTTGAAATAGCTTTTCCTTGCGATCCTGCAGCATATGCCACTAAGAGTTGCTCAGTCTTTCTGAAAGCTATAGTTTTCTCCAAATAAAAGTGTAGCTGTCTGTGTATGTCCAAAGAATGCAGAAGTCTCTCCTCTTATTCTGCGGGTTTGGATAAAAGGTAGGATAAAAGGTAGGCAAATGTATGATTTTGGTTAAGTGCCACACTGGACAGCATCTTAGGCATAAATGTTGGATTTGTACTTAGAGAAACCCTGTCCGGATGGAAAATAATAAAAGGTTCCACAGCCATTAGTGCCTAACTCAGACTCTTCTTGCTAAAGTTATTGCTAGGAGAAGAGCTGTTTTCCATGATAAGTATTTTATCTCAGCTGTATTGGTTGGCTCAAAAGGAGGCAGTGTGAGGTTTCCCAAGACAAAATTGAGGTCCCATGCAGGTATTGGAGCTCTCCTTGGAGGTCTTATGTTTTTGGCCCCTCTGAGATACTGCGTTAGCATTGGATGAGAAAAAATAGGTGGATCCGTATTGTAATGAGCTGAAATGGCAAAGGCATGGATCTTAATTGATGAGAAGGATAGGCCTTTGTTCAGCTTCTCAGTTAGGTATTGTAAAATCTGAGGAATGTTTGGTACAAGCATGTCAATTCTTTGTGCCTGGTTCCAAGCACAGAATCTCTTCCATATTTCTGCACAAGATTTTCTGGTGCTGGGCCTCCTGCCCACCAAAATAACATCCATAACTGCTTCAGAGAGAGGTGTGTTCTGAATGGATACATTATCCGCCATGCAGCCAGATTTAGGGTTCTGAGTTGGCTGTGTAGGATCTGATTGTTTTGTTGGGTCAGCAAATGAGGAATTTGAGGTAAAGTCCAGCCTGGGCCTTGAGACAAGCTCTTTAGAATTGGGTACCAGTGCTGGTGTGGCCAGTCTGGGGCAATCAGGATCATTTTTGGATTCTCTTGTCTGACCTTTAGGAGTATCTTGAGGAGGTAAGGCAAAGGAGGGAAGGCATATACTGTGAGGGCTTTCCAGCTGAATGAAAGGACGTCCACTTTCCATGCTTGTTCGTGATAAGTCCGAGTGCAGAATCTCTGTAGCTGGCAGTTGTGAGGGGAGGCAAACAGATCTATGTCTGGGCATCCCCATTTCCCTATCATTCTGATGATTTGTGGATCTAGTTTCCACTCGTGAGGATCCATGATGTTTCTGCTTAGTTCATCTGCCAAAGTATTTGTCTTTCCTGGCAGGAATTGTGCTTGCAGGTGTACTTGATAAGTCAATGCTGTGTTCCACAAAGTCATGGTTTGTCTGCAGAGGGGGTAGGAATGTGTGCCTCCTTGCTTGTTTATGTACCACATGACTGTAGTATTGTCCGTCTTTATCAGCTGTCCTGGATGAAGTAGGTCCTTGAATGCTGTCAGGACATTCTGTACAGCTAGCATCTCTTTTTGATTGATATGAAGATGCATTTGGCTTGCGGGCCATGTGCCCTGAATACATTTTCCTGCCATGTGTGCCCCCCAGGCATAATCTGATGCATCCGTTGTTAGTGTCTGTCTGACTGTGGGTAAAGCGAATGGCTGTCCCTTGTTGTGGTGACAGGACTGTGCCCACCATCGAAACTCCTGTTGCAGGCAGGAAATGAGAGTATTTAATGTTTCCAGGCTGTGGCAATGTTGAGTCCAAACACTTTTTAGATACCATTGTAGTTTCCTCATATGCAGTCTTGCATATGGAATTAGTAGAATGCAGGATGCCATGTGGCCCAGAGCCTGCAGATTTTTTTTTGCAATTAACTGGGTCTTTGTTGCCATGTTTTTGAAGTACGAAGTCAGTTGCCTTTGTTTTTCTGGCGTGAGATAAGCCATCTGGGTAGTTGTACTTAAGCCTGCACCCAGGAATATTATCTCTTGAGAGGGTACTAGTTTTGATTTCTTTTCGTTTACTGTGTACCCTAGGCAAATTAGTAATCTTTTTACAAATGCCAGATGCTTTAGTAGAATGTCTTTGGTCTCTGCTTGAATAGGGCAGTCGTCCAAGTAGAGAAATATTTGAATTCCTCTTTGTCTTCAAAATGCAATTACTGGTGCCAGGCATTTTGTGAAGACCCTGGGCGCAGTAGATAAGCCAAAGGGCAGTGCAGAGAATTGGTAGTGCATTTAGCCAGCTATGAATCTGAGGTATCTTCTGCAAGATTGTCTGATTGACACATGCAGGTAAACCTCTTTGAGGCCCAAAGTTACAAGCCAAGCCTTCTTGCCCAGCATGGGCAGAAGCTGCTGCAGAGTCAACATTTTGAATTTTGCAATGTCCAGAAAAGTATTTAGAATAGACAGGCCCAGAACTGCTCTCCAGGCTTTGTCCTTTCTTGGTACTAAGAAAAGTCTTGAGTAAAATCCTTGTCCCTGCTCTTGTTGTGGCACTGGCTGAATAGTCCTCATGTCCATGAGAGATTAAACTTGTTTTTGTGCCTCTGACCATTGATTGCGTGGCAGGTCTGGCATACCTTTTGCCTTTGGAAGGGTGTGAAAGTGGAACCATTTAGACCCATTTGTCCTGGGTGATCCTGTGCCAATTATGTGAAAAAAGTGCTAGCCTTCCCCCCTAAGTGAGCTGCCAAAAGATAAGTGCTTGGCATTGGCAGAGGGAAGTCATTGGGACTGATTCCTATAAGGCTGTGATTTGTCTTCTCCACTTTTGGAGGGAGAAGCACCCCATTGTTTGGGCCTGTATGAGTCCTGGGGCTGTTGCCTGCCTCTAGGGTGTCTGAATCTGCCTCTTTGTGGCCTGTCTGACACTGGAAAGGACCAATTCTTAGAAGGCCAGTTCCTGCTAAATCTGGGTGGCTGTACCTGTAAGAAATCCTTTACTGTCTGCATAGATTTAACTTTATCCTCCAATTTCTTCAACACCTCTTCTGCCTCAACACCAAACAAAGTATCATGCTGTAATGGAACATCCAATAATTTTGCTTTAACATGATCAGGCAGATTCTGTTCCTTTAACCAAGCATGCCTTCTAATAACAGAACCTGCAACAGCGGCCCTGCATGAGGCCTCCAGTGAATCATAACCACATTGCAAAGAATGTTTTCCCACTTGTTCAGTTGCATGTAATAAATCCTGCAAATCTTTGTTCTCAGAACATTCAGAATTTGTCAACATTTTTTGTTTTAACAAAGACATTAAGTATTGCTGATATTTGAGCATATGAAATTGACAACTTAAAGCCCTTACAGCCAAGGTAGCAGAAGTCCAGACTTTTTTCCCCCATCTGTCCAGAGCCCTAGAATCTCTACTGAGGGGACAGGGTTTTCAGCAGTAGCAGCCTTGACCCCTTTGGGACCCTGTGAGATAGTTTCTGGGTTCGCAGCAGGGTTTTTATATAGAAATGTATGGGAATCTGGAACGCTGTAGTATCTGTCCAGCTTAACAGGTGCAGGAGGTAAAAAGTCTGGAAACAGGCCGGACTCTGAAAATACATCATCTACTTTATCTAGAACAGGAGGAATTGCAAGAGGTCTGTGCTGAGGAAGTAAAAAAAAGTCTCTAAGCCTTTTCTTAGAATCTGAATAATCTTGGCTCTCCCAATGGAAATGCTCCCTCATGGTATGCAGGGTTTCCCCAAATGAGTAATCCTCAGGAGGAGAAGCTGAAGGAATAGAATTTTCAGCATCAGAATCCTCATAGGGAGGAATAGAATATCCCTGTTTTGAAGCGGAATCAGAGGAAATGGAAACCTGATCAGAGGAATCATATTCAGTATCTTGCCTAGGCCTCTTATCAGGAGGGGGATGGGAACCCCTGATCAAAGTAATTAGGTCTTCGGCCATTTTGAGCATCTGTTTCTTAGACATAGAAGTCTGTCCTGGAGAATGCTGTACTTGCTTTCCTTGTCTTTAAAACTGCTTTAGACTTTGTCTTGGCTGCTGAAGTAGGCTTTATATAAAGTTGTCCAAACGACTAAAACCGCAAGAAGATTCCACAAAGAAATACTGTGACAGGATCCAATATTGAATAAAAACTTCTATTTATTGTCCAGAATAAGTTCTGATGAAACCTACGCACTGTAGGTGAAAGTGCTTAACATTTGTTATTCGGGACAATAAATAGAAGTTTTTATTCAATATTGGATCCTGTCACAGTATTTCTTCGTGGAATCTTCTTGTGGTTTTAGTCGTTTGGATAGTGTTTGGATTCCTGGAGGTGCTTTCTTGTAGTTTAAAGTTGTGTAGGTCTGAAAACACCTTCAGAAGCCAATGCCTGCTCAGCGGCTCCAGACCCATCTGAGGGATTAATTTCCAAAGGGCCAATACCTTGAGTATCCAGCGGCCTAGTTGTCTCCACGTGGGAGTCGGAGGCAGCCTGTCTCTCTGAGGTAGCGGGAGTCAGGGGCTGCAAAAGCGCCTCACTGAGCACTGGCCTAGAAGAGGCTTTGTCGTCGGTTTTGGACCTCGGATGCCTGCCTTTTTCTTTATCCTTTCATTTTTATGAATTCCGGTCGTCGGTTGTTCCGATGGCAATATATAGTTAAACCTTCGGCCAAAGTAATGAAAAGCAAAATCGTACCGACGCTTTATCGTGCGTTGGTTAAATCTAGCACAAAACAGACAACTAGCAACGTCTTGGTCAGGGCCTAGGCAAGGAATACAGTAAGAATGAAAATCCTTATGAGGTATTTGCTTCCCACAAGAAATACAACTGTTAACTTTTTCTGACATCGGTCTGGAGCAAGAAAAAGTTTCAACGGGTACTTAGCTTTATTGAAGACTTTGGATCTGAAATTCAATTTCGAAAATCTCAGGAGTCAGCCGACCGGCACTTGTGAACTGCGTTTGCTTTGGGCACCGTGCAGCAAGAAAGACTGAAGAAAATGGCGTTGGCTGCATCTTTTATACCCCTGGCACACTGACGTCAGGGAAGAGGCGACAGCAACCGACGCCAGACCAGGACTTTGGAATTCAGGCTGACTGCGGGAAGCCTGCCAGCAGGATAACCCAAGTGTAATGACTGCAACAGTGAAACACGATGAACATCTTGTTTTTCTGAAGTGAGGAATGCCATCTGGGATGTGTACAAGCTTGCTCCCAGGAATAAAATCTTTTGGCTGGGTACCAGTTTTGATTCCTTTTCATTGACGGTGTACCCTAGGGAAGTAATAAGGTTTTTCATAAATGTCAGGTGCTGCAATAGCAATTCCTGACCGTCTGCCTGAATCAGGCAGTCATCCAAGTACGGGTAAATTTGGATATTTCTCTGTCTGCAGTATGCAATGGCTGGAGCCAAGCATTTTGTGAATACTCTGGACGTAGTGGATAAGCCAAAAGGAAGTGCAGAGAACTGATGATGCATAGATCCTGCCCTGAAGCGAAGATATTTCCTGCATGACTCCCTTACAGGATGGGCTTCTTTTAAGTTTAGGGTGACTAACCAGGCATGTTTAGCTAGCATAGGTAAAAGCTGCGGCAGGGTGAGCATTTTGAATTTTGGTACCAATAGGAAGGTGTTGAGAATTGTAAGATCCAGGATTGGGCGCCAAGAGCCCTCTTTTCTGGGTACCAGGAAGAGTCTGGAATAGTATCCTTGACCTATCTGTTCCACTGGAACCGGCTGACTAGCTCTGATGGATGGCAGGGTTAGAACTTGGTTTTGAGCCTCTGCCCACTGGTTTGGAGGAAAATATGGGAACCCTCTTGGGGTTAGCAGTGAGTGGAAGTAAAATTTGTACCCTTAGGATACAATGTTGAGGACCCACCGGTCTTGTGTGATGGACATCCACCTCTTTGCATGAAGGGCAAGTTTTCCTCCTAGGGGCGCAAGCAATTGGCAGAGGTGGGCAGTGGAGTGGGGAAGTCATTGTGAGTTTTTTCTCTAGGGAGGTGGCTTACCACTCCCTGCTTTGGGGGTGGGGGCACTCCATTGCTTAGATCTCTGCATACCCTGAGACTGTAATCTGGGTGGTCTGCTGCCCCTGGGTCTGGTTTGAGATGGCCTGGAAGGGGCTGGAAAGGACCAGTGCTTGGAAGGGCAATGCCTACTCAATCTAGGGGATTGTACGTGTAATAATTCTTTAACAGCCTCCTGCATAGACTTAGCTTTTTCTTCCATATTTTTAAGAACCTCTTCTACTATGGTGCCAAACAAACTGTCTTGTTCAAAGGAGCATCTAAGTAACTTTGATTTGACATGGTCTGGCAAGGTCTGCTCCTTGAGCTAAGCATGTCTTCTCAGTACAAAACCAGTGACTGCTGCCCGACAAGATGCCTCTAGGGCGTCAAAGCTACATTGCAAAGTATGCTTGAGTGCATAAGCTCCTGCAATTCCTTATTTTCTGCACAGTCTGTAAAGGTTGTCATTTTTTGTTTAATAAGTTCCATAATATGTTGCTGGTACTTCAGCATGTGAAACTGACAATTTAATGCCCTAATAGCAAGAGTAGGCGAGGTATATACCTTCTTACCCCATCTGTCCAAAGCTCTGGAATCCCTGTCCGAAGAGGTGGGATTCTTTGGCTGTAGTTGCCTTGATACCTTTTGGCCCCTGGGAAATGATCTCTGGGTCAGCAGTAGGATTCTTGAAAAGAAATTTGTGAGAGTCAGGTACTCTGTAGTACATGTCTGGTTTTCTAGGGGCAGGAGGTAAAGTGTCAGATGTAAGACAGGAATCCATGAAAACATCATCAACAACCTCCAGGATAGGGGCATAGCTAAAGGCCTGTTCTGAAGCAAATCTAGGAATTCTCTGGGTCTCTCTTTGGACTGGGGATAGTCTTGGCATTCCCAGTGGAAATGCTCCCTTAAGGTATGTAAGGTTTCACCAAAAGAAAAATCCTCTGGAGGGGAGGCAGAGGGAATGGATTCCTCTGCATCTGAATCCTCATAAGCAGATAAGGGCATGTCTTCATAATCAGAAATCTCACAGTCATCGGACTCCTGGTCTGTAGAAGCTGTAGGGGACTGGTCTCTTTTCCTCTTAGCAGGGGATGGCTGACTTCCCCTAATCAATGTAATAAGGTCTTCAGCCATTCTAAGTATTTGTCTTTGAGGCATGGGAGGATGTGTATGCACTTTGGTCGTCCGTTTTCTCGGCGTAGCACGTACTCTAGGCCTAAGAAACTCGGTAGTTTTAGATAAAAAAGAAGACGTCGGTTTGAGTCGAACATCGGTAGTGTGAAGGTGCCTGCACAGGGGGCTCCGGACCTATCCAAGGTAGAGACATCCACAGGTTCCACAGTCGAAGAAGAGTCTCGCGGCATACCTGACTCTTAATGGGTCTCGGTAGAGGCCTGCGAATCCATAGAAGCGGGCATCAGGAGCTGCGAAAGCGCCTCACTGAGTACCGGTGAACTAGCTACTAGCTTAGCGGAAGCATCTTCGGCAGCTTTGGACCTATGCGGTCTGTCTCTGTCTTTATCCTTACATTTTTTCAGAATATCAGTAGTCGGATGGCTTACCGAAGCCATTTCGGAATATGGAGATCGACAGCGAAATAAATTAGCAACAAAGAGCCCGACGACAGATGGTTTGGGCATTGAACAAAGCACAAAACCTACAGCGAGGTACATCGTGGTCTGGGCCTAAACAAGTGATGCAGTAAGAATGTAAATCTTTGTGTGGTATTTGCTTTCCACAGGCAAGACAATTGTTAACTTTTTCTGACATTGGTTAAAGCAAGAAAAAAGGATCCCCAATGGGGTACTTCACTTTAGAAGACTTCAGGATTATTCAATTTGTAAACAAAAATTCAGGTAGCAGCCGACCAGCACTTGTGAATTGCTTCTGCTTCGGGCTCCTCGGCAAGAAAGACTGATGTAATGGCGTCGGCTGCCTGTTTTTATACCCTTGACTTCCTGACGTCAGTACTGGAGCAACAGCAACCAACGCAAAAATATTAAGTTTCTTGTATTCGGGCTGACTGAGGGTTACCTGTAGGCAGATAACCCAAGTGTGAACAGTGAAACACGAAGAACATCATGCTTACAGTGTGATGGACATGCTGAGCAGACTAAAAAGGGCTGAGTTACCAATTAAGGCAAATAACTGTCAAGCAAGAATGGCAGAATCTGATATGAGGCGATAAGGCCAAATAAGGTTATCTAGATACTGGACTTTTAACAAGCAATTCAGAGGCTAAAGGAAACCTTGACTGGACACCCAGTACTAGGCAGCACTAATTATACCCAAGAATCTATTATGCACATCGATACCACAAACTATGGACTGGAGAATGTGCTCAGTTAGGTTTCTTAAAATGGAGAACAGCACCCAGTCGTGCGATTTGGCCACAGCTCCCCAACTAAAGGGAAAATAATATGCAGCTGTGGACATAGAATGTTGGGGGATTGTGTGGCCTGTCCAAAAGCTTCAATCTACAATACAGTTGAAAGTCCACAATAGTTATACATCATAACACCCTGAAGTTACATCATCCTACGGACAGGATACTCAGATGGAGTTTGGGGTTACAGTCTTACTACATGACAGCCCAAGTCTGTAGTGATGTCAGTAATGCAAATGTAGATGGACTTTCAAGGTAGGGAACAGGGTAGTATAACTATGAAAATACAGTTTTGCCCCAAACTGTTTCTTCGGTGTCTCTCAATAAAAGTCACTTTTGGCCTATTAAGTGGAGAAAATACCAGGTGATATATGCTTTCTTGAATTTAAAAATATAGAGAACTGTGTATGTCATTACAATTAAAGAATTTATAAGCGTTTTCCTTTAATAATATTGAATTGCTTAATACAATATGGATCTGTTTACTGCTACCATGTTCAACATTTCCTTAACCACACCAGAAAATACCTTCTGCACATTCTAGCAGCCGTTTTAAAAGGAAAAACGGCATCTGTTGTGTCTGAAATCTATCTAACCTCCATGGAAAGCACTGAACCAGAGCTGCTGATTCTGTCCTATTTGTTTATTCTCTTTCAGACTCTTACCTGGAGTGAAAATCTATTTAACCTCTGCATAGTATACAGAATCTGAGCTTCTGCTGTCCTTTTTTTTCCATTTGTCTGTAACTGCTACTTGGAAATGGGAAAGTTTAACTTGCAGAGAAAGATAAAACACGGATTTCTGGATCACAGACTTAATACTGACCTTGATTTTCAACTTGAGGCTTCAGTTACATTCAATAAGTATTTGGAAATAACACATACGGTACATGCATGAAGCATTCTTTTTTCTCTATGGAACTACAATACTGTTGTGTATACGAACAATAATTTTAACTAAAGAATTTTCATCTGCTTACATGCAAATGCTTATGGCTGATATTCCAGCAGTGAGTGGAAACGGTGCGTGGTATCACTGTCCCCCGGACATATTATACTCAATATCATGGGGCTACTAGTGGTTTCCCTGACTTGTCTGGTAGCTTATGGTATTGGTTATTTTGCTCTGGTTCCACATCAGTAGAACAATCTACCTTGGTGGCTTCAAGACTGCCCTACCTTGGCAATCTTCTACAAGCCACTCAAAACTCAACTTACTCCAGTTTGTACTAGTATTTGATGGTGAGGGATGATTTGTTCTCTACTTTGGTATATTCACTTATTTAATATGAACAGATAGAGTAATTTTACTATTTTAAGGAATTTTATTTTTCAGTTTCCTCATAAAAGTTTGTATGTGTTCCTTGCTTCTATTTTTTTTTACTTTAAACTTTTATGTAATTTATTTATGATCTATGTACCCAGTGTTTTTTCAAAAAAAGCACCTAAAATAAAGTTCAAAACATACACTGCAAAGCAGTAGGAAACACTTTCAGTCAGCCAAACTCTTCAGTCCAAGCCGTTTTTATTCTTCCAACATACAAAGACACAGACTGAGCGCTTTCATCCCCTGAAACTGGGGACTTCATCAGAATCTAACTGCACTCCATAGTACAGCCTTTAAAGACTGTTAAAACTGAGTGATGGCATTACCCTTCACAATCCTTTAAAGATACAACTACCTTAATTCTCAAAGAAAATGCACTACAAACACCTTTTAAAACAAGAACATTTTAACAAACATCATTTATAAAAAAGAACTTTTCAAATTCCAAGACATTCATCAAATATAAATTTAAAAATTGTTTAAGATAAAAAATCAACCACATTTTATCCACTGACTTGCTTTAAAACATATATATGCTGTGTAGTTGAACCCCCCCCACACACACACACACACACACAGACTAAGATGTACAGCACTTATGAGGTAGCTTTCCTCACTAATATTGGTTTTAAGGATACCATTCCATTAAGCCCTGGTGCATGGGTTGCAACTAGTTTTATTTGCCACTTAATTTCCCTTTCCTCTATATAATTCCTGTAATCTCCCCCTCTAGGATTTGATCTTACTCGCTCCACAATACCAAATAAAAACTGAACAAAATCTGCACATACTAATGAATATTTATTTAAGGCATTATTTACATTTCCTGTGGCTATCTGTTACTGGTGCTCGTGTATTCTGTCTCTAAGATGTCTTTCTGTCTTGCCTATGTAGTAAGCTGGGCAGGGTATACAAGCTGCCAGATATATCACCCTTGATGTTTGACAATTTCCTTTTTCAAAGAAAACCTTAGACAAACCTCAAACAGTTTATCACTTACAAAAAGAAAAATCCACAATGTCCCTAGAAGTCTCAGAAAACCCAATATGCAACCTACACTGGGTCAAAAACAAACCAAGCAGAAACTTCGCAGTGTGGAGGGTGTGAAGTTCACTCCTTGAAATGTTATGCACCTAGTTCACTAATAAAATTCCAACTCTAAAACATTTACTACAAAATAATAAAACAGTAGGTAGTCCACAGCCAAGTTAAAAATCAAATATCCTTTACTGAAACACACAGACAAGTGATCATAGTTGAGAATAATGAAAAGCTTTAAAGAGATTCATTCATTTATATATAATCAGGTTATTTGGAGCAGGGTAGTGGTTACAGACGGTGGTTTTGTTAAGAACAATCAAAGTATTAAACGTGTTCCTTTAACCAAGTCCTGCTTCCCTCAACACCATAATGTAAACTGAGACTGTGCTACCTTAGAAAGTACAGTTTTGTACCTACCATAAATGTAGATGTTCAAGTGTCTTCACTGCTGCAATCATTACACTTGGGTTATCCTGCCGTCAGGCGGTCCCGCAGTCGGCCAGAGTTCCAAAGTCTAGGTCCGGCGTCGGTTGCTGTCGCTTCTTCCCTGAAGTCAGTGCGCCAGAGGTATACAAGATTCAGCCGACACCATTTTCTTCAGTTTGTCTTGCCCCAGATGTCAGGTGCCCCCAAATAGGTAGGCAATACATATTGCTAATAAAACATACAATAAAGGTAAAAAAAAAAAAACTTCAGTTACCAGCAAATACACCACATAGGTAGCATAGGGTTGAAAGGTGTAGATAAGTCCCAGCTAAGAAAGAGGGGATAGCAGGTGGGTAACCTGGACTGCAGAAGTGAAGACACTCTAACATCTACATTTATGGTAGGTACAAAACTGTACTATGTTCATTGTGTTTCACTGCTGCAGTCATTACACTTGGGTTGAATCCCAAAGCTGAGTTAGGGTGGCTGGTTCTATAGAGGATTTGGGGTGGCTATGAGGCCCTGCAGCACTGCAGTGGCAAAGCCAGTTCTGGATCTAGAATAAAGAGGCAAGTGATAATGCTTGGTAACGGTGTGCAGTGAACTCCAAGTTGCAGCTTCCAAGATATCTTTGGTAGGTACTCCTCTAAGGTAGGCAGTTGAAGTGGCTGTTGCCCTGGTGGAATGTGGCCTAATGCTACTAGGTACAGGTTTCCCATGCTGTATGTAGTAGAACCGGATAGTGTCCTATCCACTTTGAAATGGTCTGCTTTGAAATAGCCTTTCCCTGTGATCCTGCAGCATATGCTACAAACAATTGCTCAGTTTTTCTGAAAGCTTTTGTTTTGTCCAAGTAGAAACATATTTGTCTGTGTATGTCCAAGGAATGCAGAAGTCTCTCCCCTTTATTCTGGGGATTTGGATAAAAGGTTGGCAAGTGAATAGTTTGGTTAAGAGCCACACTGGATACCACCTAAGGCATAAATGAAGGGTTTGTTCTTAAAGAAACCCTGTCTTGGTGAAAAATGATGAAAGGCTCCACTGCCATTAGTGCCTGTAACTCTGAGGACTCTTCGTGCTGAGGTTATTGCCAGAAGCAGAGCAGTTTTCCATGATACATATTTTAATTCTGCTGAATTGGCTGGTTCAAAAGGAGGTAAGGTTAGTTTTTCCAAGACAAAGTTGAGGTCCCAAGTTGGTGTTGGTGCTCTCCGGGGTGGTCTTATGTTTTTAGCCCCTCTGAGGTACTGTTTTAGCAATGGATGAGAGAAAATAGGAGGATCTGTGTTGTAATGAGCCGAGATGGCAGAGGTGTGGATCTTAATGGATGAAAAGGATAGTCCTTTGTCCAAGCATCTCAGTTAAGTATTGTAATATCTGAGGAATATTTGGGACAAGAGGGTCAAAGCTTTGAACCTGGTTCCAGGCACAGAATCTCTTCCACTTTTCTGAATAAGATTTCCTGGTGCTAGGCCTCTTGGCCTCCAAAATGACATCCATAACCGCTTTAGAGAGAGAGGTGTTGTCTGCTTGACTAATGAATCTGCCATGCAGCCAGGTTTAAGGTTTTGAGCTGACTGCGCAGGATCTGATTGTTTTGTTGAGTCAGAAGGTGTGGAGTTTGAGGTAAAATCCATAGTGGGCCTTGAGCTATGTTCTTTAAGATTGGGTACCAGTGCTGGCGTGGCCAGTCTGGGGCAATCAGGATCACCTGTGGTTTTTCTTGTCTGCCTTTTAGGAGTACCTTTGAAAGGAGAGGCAGTAGTGGGAAGGCATAAACTTTTAGGCTTTTCCAGCTGAATAAGAGAGCATCCACTTTCCATGCTTGTGTGTGATAAGACCTTGTGCAGAATTTTTGTAGTTGGCAATTCATTGGGGAGGCAAAAAGATCTATGTCTGGGCACCCCCATTTTTGTGTTATCATGCTGAATACTTGTGGATTTAATTTCCACTCGTGAGGATCCATGATGTTTCTGCTTAAGTCGTCTGCCAGAGTATTTTTCTTTCCTGGCAGAAATTGTGCTTGTAGATGAACTTGATAGGTTAGAGCGGTGTTCCACAAGGCCATGGCTTGTCTGCATAGGGGATAAGGATGAGTGCCCCCTTGTTTGTTTATGTACCACATAACTGTGGTGTTGTCCGTCTTTAATAATAGTTGTCCTGGATGCAGAAGGTCCTTGAAAGCTGTTAGGGCATTTTGTACAGCCAACATCTCTTTTTGATTGATGTGAAGATGCATTTGGTCTGCGGTCCACTTGCCCTGAATACATTTTCCTGCCATGTGTGATCCCCAGGCATAATCCGAAGCATCTGTTGTTAGTGTCTGCCTGGCTGTGGGTAGAGTGAAAGGCTGCCGCTTGTTGAGGTGACATGCCTGTGCCCACCATCGAAACTCCTGTTGTAGGCAGGGAATTAGTGGTATTACTGCTTCCAAACTGTGACAATGTTGAGTCCAAACACTTTTTAGGTACCATTGTAATTTCCTCATATGCAGTCTGGCATATGGAATTAGTAGTATGCAGGATGCCATGAATCCCAAGGCCTGCAGAATTTTTCTTGTAGGGAGTTGGGTTTTTGTTGCCATCAGTTGAAAGTACTGAGTCAGTTGTCCTTGCTTGTCTGGCATGAGATAAGCCATCTGGGCCATTGTATTTAAGCTGGCATCCAGGAATATTATCTCTTGTGAGGGCATTGTTTACTGTGTACCCTAGGCAAATTAGCAACCTTTTTACAAACGCCAGATGCTTTAGAAGAATGTCCTTGCTCTCTGCTTGAATAAGGCAGTCGTCCAGGTAAGGATATATCTGAATTCCTTTTTGCCTGCAAAATACAATTACTGGTGCCAGGCACTTTGTGAAGACCCTCGGCGCAGTAGATAAGCCAAAGGGCAGTGCAGAGAATTGGTAATGCATTGAACCAGCTATGAATCTGAGGTATCTTATGCAATTTTGTCTGATAGGGACATGCAGGTATGCCTCTTTGAGGTCCAAAGTAACAAGCCAAGCCTTCTTGCCCAGCATGGGAAGAAGCTGCTGTAGTGTCAACATTTTGAATTTCGGAACATCCAGGTAGGTATTTAGAGTAGAAAGGTCTAGTATGGGTCTCCAGGCTTTGTCCTTTCTGGGGACCAGGAAAAGTCTTGAGTAAAATCCTTGTCCTTGTTCCTGTTATGGCACTTTTTGAATAGCTCTCATGTCCACGAGGTCTGTAATTTGTTTTTGTGCCTCTGTCCATTGATTTTGTAGCAGGTCTGGCATTCTGTTTAGCCTTGGTAGAGTGTGAAAGTGGAACCTGTAACCTACCTTGAGACACAATATTCAGAACCCATTTGTCTTGGGTGATTATATGCCAATTTTGTGAACAAAGTCCTAGTTTTCCCCCTAAGGGAGCTGCCAAAAGGTAAGTGCTTGGCATTCGATAGGGGAAGTCATTGGGACTGTTTCCTGTAAGGTTGTGACTTGTCTTCACCTCCTTTTGGGGTTGAAGCACCCCACTGTCGTGGTCTGTAAGAGCCTTGGGGCCGAGATCTGCCTCTTGGGTGTCTGCATCTGCCTCTTTGTGGTCTGTCTGACACTGGAAAGGACCAATTCTTTGAATGCCAATTTCTGCTAAATCGAGGTGGCTTGTACCTGTAAGAAATCCTTCACTGTTTGCATAGATTTTGCCTTACCCTCTATTTTCTTTAATACTTCTTCTGCCTTAACACCAAATAAAATATCCTGCTGTAAAGGAGCATCCAATAATTTAGCCTTAACATGATCAGGTAAACCTTGTTCTTTTAACCAAGCATGCCTTCGAATCACAGATCCTGTAACTGCTGCTCTACAAGAAGCCTCTAATGAATCAAAACCACATTGCAGAGTATGTTTGCCCACTTGTTCAGCTGCATGCAATAAATCCTGCATTTCCTTATAGTCAGGATGTTCTGAACTTGTAATCATTTTCTGTTTTAACAGAGACAGTAAATATTGTTGGTATTTAAGCATGTGAAACTGGCAATTTAAAGCTTGCACTGCTAAAGTTGCAGAAGTGTAAACTTTCTTCCCCCATCTGTCTAATGCTCTAGAATCTGTGTCAGAGGGAAATGGATTTTTAGCCATGGAAGCCTTTACCCCTATGGGACCCTGGGAAACAGTTTCTGGGTCAGCAGCAGGGTTTTTATAAAGAAATTTGTGAGAGTCAGGGACTCTATAGTACCTGTCTGGCTTGACTGGAGCAGGGGGAAAAGAATCAGGATTTAAACTGGATTCAGAGAACACATCATCCACAATATCCAACACTGGCAGAATAGCAAGGGGCCTGTGCTGAGGCAATAAAAGAAAGTCTCTGAGCCTTTACTTGGATTCTGAGTAATCCTGGCCCTCCCAATGGAAATGCTCCCTCATGGTATGTAAAGTTTCCCCAAAAGAATAATTCTCAGGAGGAGAGACTGAAGGAATTGATTCTTCAGCATCAGAGTCCTCATAGGGGGGTATATAGTATCCCTGGTCTGAAGAGGAATCAGAAGAAATGGAAACCTTGTCAGAGGAATCATAGTCTGCATCCTGCCTAGGCCTTTTATCAGGAGGGGGATGGGTACCCCTGATTAGAGTAATTAAGTCTTCGGCCATCTTGAGCATCTGTTTCTTAGGCATGGAGGCCTGTCCAGGTGAATGCTGTACTTGCTTCTTTGTCTTTAATGGAGTTTTAGACTTGGCTGTAGTTTTTATGGTAAGCTGTGAAGGTCTGAAAACACCCTCAGAAGCCGATACCTGCTCAGCGGCTCCGGACCCATCTGAAGGGTTAGTTTCCGTAGGTCCAACACCTTGAGTATCCAGAGGCCTAGACATCTCCACGTGGGAGTCGGAGGCGGCCTGTGGCTCTGAGGTAGCGGGTGTCAGGGGCTGCGAAAGCGCCTCACTGAGAACCGGCAACTGGCCTAGAAGAGGTTTCATCATCAGTTTCGGGCCTCGGATGCCTGTCCATATCCTTGTCTTTGCGTTTTTGGGGTATTTTGGTCATCGATTGTTCTGACAGCATGGTATAATTAAACCTTCAGCCAAAGTAATGGTGAGCAAAATCAAACCGTTTAATAGTGTGTTCGTTACATCTAGCACAAAACCGACAACTAGTGACGTTGTGGTCTGGGCCTAGGCATGGAATACAGCAAGAATGAAAATCCTTATGATGTATTTGCTTCCCACAAGAAATACAATTATTAACTTTTACTGACATCGGTCTGAGGCAAGAAAAAGTTTCCCCAATGGGGTACTTAGCTTTATTGAAGACTTCGGTTCTGAAATTCGAATTGAAAATCTCAGGAGTCGGCCGACCGACACTTGCAAACTGCTTTTGCTTCGGGCACCGCGCGGCAAGAAAGACTGAAGAAAATGGCGTCGACTGCATCTTATATACCCCTGGTGCACTGACGTCAGAGAAGAAGCGACAGCAACCGACGCCGGTCCAAGACTTTGGAACTCTGGCCAACTGCGGGACCGCCTGACGGCAGGATAACCCAAGTGTAATGACTGTAGCAGTGAAACATGATGAACATCTGAAACCTAAAAGCTAGAGACAAATTAAAATATATAATATAAGAACAGTTTATTAAGGCTAACCTACTAATCCAAACTTTTTAATTAATTTTTTTTAATTTTTATTTATTTTACATTTGTTTACCGGGAAAGTCTGAGTGGAACGAGGTCCATTTACAGCAGAGGCCCGGGGAGAAAATCTCCATAACACAATTTCAACAAAAAAAAATAATTCTGTACAGTGGTGTATATACAATCAAAGAGACATATCATAATTGTTCTAAGAAAGCTTAGCTTATACACAGTAGACCCTGGATGCCAGTACTGGTAAAACAAAGCGCACATTGACTGATGCAATCAAAAAACTGATGCCATAAAGGAGACATCTCACAAGATAAAATAATTTGCAAGGCAGTTGGTCCTGTATGGGAGTATTAGAGTACTGTTTATTAGAGATGGTAAGCAGTGGAGAGAGAAATGCGGCAAAATTTGGAGGAGAGCAGGAAAGCATTTATGTGATGCAAGGACAGAGCCATGACTGCAAGAGGTGCGACTTAAGTGACTTTTTGAAAAGTGAGATGGATGGTGCTGAGGAGATGTTTTGAAAGAGGTTATTCCATTCCCTAGTGATGGTGTGAGAGAAAAGAACTCTCCCTGCAGTACTGCTGGCTTTGGATATGCAGAGCAGGGTTTTGGTGGGCAAGCGTAGAGGACAATTTTGCTGAATATTGGTTTAGTAGTTGGTTTAGGGCTGGGGTTTTGTGGGGGTTCCTTATTATGTGAGTACTAGTTGGTAATAACTAATTAGCTGAGGGAGGTCTAACCACTGTAGTTGCTTTAGGACAAGACAGTGATGACTTCTAAAAGTGGAGTTATTGGCAAATTTTGCAATTTTATTGTAACATGATTCTAGTTTGTCTAGGTCTATTTCCCTGATATGAATTAGGATTGGTGATGCACACATTAGGGTAGACAACAGGTGGGTTTGGGCTAGGGAGATTCGTGCTTGATCTGATAGGAACTGTTTGTATAAAGTTCCTAATTTTTTATGCACCTTTTTAATGGTTTGCGAGATACGGACATCAAAGTGAAGATCCTTATCTATTTCAACATCGAGGAGCTTAGTATGGGGGAAGGGGGAGATTGTGGTGCCATTTTTGGAGGTGATAGTGAAGGAAGGAGGTGTGGTTTTGGATTTATTGGGGGTAAAAAGGAATAATTTGGTTTTCTTGGGGTTTAAAATAAGTTGGATATCAGTAATCCATTGTTCCATGGAGCAGAAGGATTCTTGGGTAAGCTTTTGAAGAGTGGTTATGGATGGGGCTGAGCAGGTTAGTGTGGAGTCATCTGCGTATTGTATAAGTGATGCATGGAGGATGGAGGTATATAGGTTAGTGAAAATGATGAATAGTGGAGGACCCATTATTGATCCTTGAGGATCGCTTATAGTAGTTGGTAGTAGGGGTGATAGTATACCTTGCCATTTGACTGATTGTTTTCTATCAGAGAGATAGTTTTTGAACCAAGAAGTAGTGGAGGGGGCAAAGGACATGGTGGATAAGTGTCTAGGAGTAGGTTATGGGAGACCATATCAAATGCTTTTGATAGATCTAAGAATATGGCAGATACGAAGTTGTTGTTTCTTAGTTGGTTAACCTGGTTGGTAAAGGAGAGAAGAACAGTAGATGTACTGTGGTTTGGGCGGAAGCCATGCTGTGTGAGGGAGAGGAGATTATATGAGGTTAAGAAGTGCATTACCTGGGTATGAATACATTTCTCCAGGAGCTTGGAAAGGGGGATAGGACAGCAATGGGCTGGTAGATTGATAGTCCACAGGAGTTGCTGCCTTTGTGAAGGGGAATAATATATGACACTTTCCATAGTTGGGGGATGCAAGCTTCTTGTACGGAGCAGTTTATAAGAATTGAGAAAGGGTAGGCTAGGGACTCTGCAGCTAATTTTAGGAAATTAGAGGGTAGACCATCTGCTGCGAGAGTGGTGAGTTTTAGTTTAGAGAGTAGTTTTCTAACTGTGGAGGTTGGTACAGGTGAGTGTAAAGGTGGGTATGTTAGTTTAATCAATAGTCGGTGTGAATTTAGAGTTACTGTTGGATAGCTGGGCAGATAATGAGAGAATAGATTCTGTGAAGTGATAGTTAAATTGAGAAGCTATGCTGTCATTATCAGTATTGGTGTTGGGAGCTGGGGTGGTAGTTTTGCCGGGTTTTAGAAGGGAATTGATAGCCTGCCGGATCTTTTTTGGGGGGGGGGGGGTTGGAATGTTTGTTTTGGATGTCTAAGTAGTAGTTTTGTTTATCCATTTTTGTTTTTTGGCCTGATTCCAAAGTTGATGATATTTTTGTCTATCCTGGCTAGTGTTATTCTTTTTCCAGTTCTTCCAGGCATTGTCTCTAGCCTTTAGTAAGACTTTTGTTGTCCTATTTAGCCAAGGGGCATAGTTAACTTTAATTGCAAGTTTCCTGATGGGAGCTAGTATATATTTAGAACATCCATAAAAGTAGTACTGAACAACTCAACTGCCTGGTCTAATGGTAGAGTTTTTAGTGGGTTCCAGTCACATTCATGCTGTTAAGAATTTGTGGATTTCCCTTGTGCTCATCTCTAGTTTCCTTAAACAGTATGGGTTTGGGTATATTTACGAAGGAGGAATTTGAGCAGTGGTCACTCAGTGCATCAGGTAACAGCCCACATGATAATTTTCTTTGAGGAGATTAGTTTCCAATCGAGAATGGAGGTTCTTTTGGATTTTTTGTCAGTCTGGTGGGTTCTTGGATTAATTGTAAGAATCCGAATAAGTTAAGATGGTTTGAGGGATTGTTGGAGTTGCAGGCTAGCCAGTCCAGGTTTAGGTCGCCTAGCAGGATGGTTTCTTGGGGAAGGTTGATTGTAGCCCATTGTAGTACC
Source organism: Protopterus annectens (assembly GCF_019279795.1). Taxonomy (NCBI): domain Eukaryota; kingdom Metazoa; phylum Chordata; order Ceratodontiformes; family Protopteridae; genus Protopterus; species Protopterus annectens. The sequence continues at coordinate 7,313,680 of NC_056741.1, forward strand.
TCTTCTATTCTAAGAGAGTTATTTCCTGGAGGAATACAACTGCAGAGTATGTTTATTCTCTTTGTTTTTGAGGGACATAACGGAGCCTAATATCTCCGCATTCTGAAATTTGGGAAGTGGGTTTTTTAGAGGTTGGAGGTTAAGTGTATTTTTAAATAAGATTGCAACTCCGCCTCCCTTTTTGGTATCTGTCTTGCCTTAGGATGTTATAGCCTGGGGGGAGAATTTCTTCATTGTGTGTGTTAGGTTTTAGCCAGGTCTCAGTAATGGTTAGTATATCTGGGGAATTAAGAAACCAACTCACTAACAAAATGACTAATTAACAAAACGATCTGCCATTAAACATATCAGAATAAACATTAACTTATAAACCGAAACACTTTTAGCAAAGATCGCTTTTGCACCATATAAATACTTCTCAGGTTTATGTGTAGAAAACATATCAAATATAAATGAACATGTGTATAAACCTGCAAGTGAACACCTAAGCAAGCAGAAAACTATAGCTATAATTGCTAAGGTGGAAATACTGTGAAAAAATGTTAGAAATAAACACTGTAAACTGTTACAGATAAGGCATTAAGGCTCTGGAGATCTGTTCAAGTGTGGCATCTAAGAAAGCACTTAATTTAAATGAGTAAACGATCAGAAAACAGTACCAATGCCAGTTATTTTCATTGTAAAATATTTACAATGTTTGTTTATAACAATATTAGCATGTAATGTCAGCATTAATCAGACCCATATCAGACATTTAATAGTCTTTTAAACAGTGAGGCAGTTTTCTGAGTTCTAGTGTACTTTTTATGAAGCAATAATAATAAAACCCCTGGTATTCTTCAGTTTCAGCTGCCACAGCAGTTCACGTTTTTCTAAAAGATCATAGGTTCATAGGTTCATAGCTTCATACTAGGCTATCTGCCCAAGGGCATTTATAAGCCTAGCCCATAGTTATGTGGCTTTCGCCACCCCTTTAGTTTGAATAAAAACTATGCCTATCATTTTTCTGTGCCTCTGTCAAGCAGTGACACTGAAGTAATCCCTGGGGTATATCTGCGATCTCCCATCCATTGGTCAAGATTCCTCTTGAGCAAGGCCAGCGAGGTGCTCTGCCTCACATGTACCGGGATTTTGTTCCACAGCATAGGGAGTCTCTGGGTGATGAATCTGTCCCTCCAGCACGTTCTATTTATAACCGTGTCAAGGTTTAAGTCTCCGCCCTTGTGGTTCTGAGGGATCTAGATTTTTGAGGTGAAGCATATTCATCAAATCTGGGTTTGACATGGCCTTATATGTCAGGCACAGGTCACCTCTGAGCAAGCGGTATGAGACTGAATAGAGCTGGAGTTCTTTCAGTCGGGCAGCATAAGACATATTTTTGAGACCCTTTATCCTTTTGGTGAGGAACTTTTGGGGCCTTTCAAGCTGCAGCAGGTGTCTGGTCAGATACATTCGAGCGGGGCATTGTACTCAATCATAGGTCTAATGAGTGATGAGTACAGGGGACGATGACCTCCCTTGATCTAGATGTGAATCCCTTCATGATCAGGTGGGCGATACAGAAGGTTTTCCTAACTACTTTAGCAACATGAGTGTCAAGCGAAGGCTACTGTCAACTTGGGTCCCCAGATCCCTGATGACTTTTCTGTGCTCAGTGGATTGCCACCTATATGGTAGCTAGGGGTAACCTTGTTTTTCCGAAGGGTATGACTATGCATTTTTGGCGTTTAACTTCAGGCCATGGCTCTGGCACCAGTTATCCGTTTCTGTGAGGCCCTTCTGGAGGATATCTGTGTCAGATGTGTTTTCGACTATGGCCCAGTTTGCAGTCATCTGCAAACTTTGTCAGCCATAACCCTCCTGTGTTTGCTTGTACTTCAGAAAAGTAGATGCCGAACAAGAGTGGACCCAGGACTGAGCCCTGTGGGACACCACTTGTGACAGGCTTTGAGTCTGACATGGCTCAGCAACTCTGACCCTGTGGGTTCTGTCACTTAGCCAGTTTGCAACCCATCTTGTGATGTATGGGTTTACATTCAGGCTGATGAGTTTTTCGATGATACCTGAGTGGGGTATTGTGTGAAGGCCTTTGCCAGGTCGAGGTAGGCTGTATGGACTGCCTTTCCCTCATCAATGGCCTTGGTGACTGTCTCGAAAAAGTCAACCAAGTTTAAGAGGCAGGATCTGCCTTTGACAAAGCCAAACTGGGTTGGATCCAAAGTCTGCAAGTTCCTATGTCTTTATTTATGAGTTCCATTATGATCCTCTCCATGGCTTTGCAGATAAGGCTTGTCAAGCTAATGGGGTGGTAATTTCCAGGGTCTGTGGAGGCACCGCCCTTATGAAGTGGGACCACAGTGCGTCGCCACTCCTTGAGTCACGTATCCTGAGGTGAGGCTAAGAATAAACAGCTGTCCTAACTGTGGGTTTAATTCCTCGTTGAGTTCATGAAGCACACAGCGGGACACCATCCGGTCCCATGGATGCTGTGTTTTTGCCTTAGTGAGGGCAGTTCTCACCTGGGAGTTGGAGATGTTTGGGGGCTACAATCCTCAGGAATAGATATCTCTCCTTTTGGGGGGGGAGAAGTTTGCACTGAACCTGTCAGCCAGTATGTTAGCAATGTGTGTAGGTTCAGTAATTTTCACATCATTTTGAACTAATTCTGAGCATATCTGGGAGTTTCCTCCTAGGTTTCTAACATAGCTAAAGAAGGCCTTATGATTGTCTTTAGAGTCCTTGGCGATTTTTCTCTCAAAATTTGCCCTGGATGATTTTATGAGAGCTCTTAGTTTTTTACTTATAATGATCAAAGGTGTCTTACCTTTCAAGGATTTTGCTCTATCTTGTAGTAGCTTCCTCCTTTTGTTGTAGAGCTTGTTTATGGCTGGGGTCCACCAGACTGGGCAGCTTGCCTTTGGTACAGAGAGTCTTAGTTTTGTTTGGGATTGCCTGATCCATGCAGTCCTGTAGGTGCTGGTAGAAGGCATTTGTAAGTGATTCAGCGGTTTGAGTAATGTTTACCACTGGCTCAGGGGCCTTAAAGGAGACCACACTAGTTTTTAGAAGTGTGAAATCGGCTTTTGAGGAGTTTTTCACTGTGGTCTTTTGTGTTTCAGGTGGGGGGATGAGGACATCCAGCGAGATTAGTTTATGATCTGATCTCACCAGTGAGGGTATACTTCGGTGTTGAACATTTTGATCCCATGTTCGTGATGATGAGATCAAGTATGTTTTCTCCTCTTGTGGGGATGGTGACTAGTTGTTCCATGGCATTTGAGTTTATGAACTCCAAGAATCTTTGGGTTAGAGTGTTCGGGCTTGAGTAGTGTTCCCAGTCTATATTAGGGTAGTTGAAGTCACCTAGTATGATGGTGTTTGGAGATACATTTATCCCCTCAATGTTTTCAGGAAGGCCATGTGAGGTTCCTGAGTTTGAGAGGGTTGCCTGTAACATGCTACAAATTGCAGAGCAGTCTTGCCTATGGTTAATTGCACCTGGATGGTCTCCGATGCATCGTGCGTTGCCACCAACCTTCAGGTGTGGGTGTCCTTTATGAATATGGACACCCCTCCTTTCTTGGTGTTGTCCGGTTTTGGGGCGGGCATGATATGAGGTGAAACCTGTTAGTGCTGGGGTGCTCTCAGGAGCCTTGAACCAGGTTTCTGTCACAGCACAGACATCGATGTTCTCCATATTGAGAAGGGCCTCGAGTGCGTGTATCTTGAGAGTGAGACTTCTGGCATTGAGCAGCATTACCCTTAGTTTTTTCCTTTTTGGTGTTCTAGGGTGGTAGGTTTAGAATTTGAGCCTTGCCTAAAAAGGCACTATGGCGGTGGCAAGAGCCTTTGCCAATATCCGGAAGCCCAGGGGTGACAGGTGCAAGTCGTCCCTTGTGAAGCAGCGTGGCTTGTCCAGCATGTCATCCCAGGCAGACAGACATTGGATCCCCTTTGAATGACACCAGAATTTAAGCCAATTATTAAAGCTGATCATCTTATCACTGTATTGTGGCATCATTCTAGGTGAAGGTAGGATACTGCTCAAGGTCAGGGTCATACCTGCCTGGGCTACATAATCAGAGAGCTCCTCGATGTCCCTTTTCATGTAGTCCAAGAGTGCGTCTCAGGTCGTTGACACCAGCGTGGACAATGACTGAGTCGTACTGTACCTGCTGTTGAGAGACCTGAGTGCTTGAGTTATGTGGTGGATTCTAGCCGACAGGCAGCTTACTGTGACCTTCTCCTTACTCAGTCTGGTGGCGGGGCGTCAGTGTGTCTGACTATGGAATCACCAATGACAAGTGTGTCTGGCATTTTGTTTGGCCTTAAGGGCTGTGACTGTTTGACACTCTGACTGTGTGGTCTATGTGTTGCATGTGTTGGGTCGTGAGGTGGTAGTTGTTTGGGTGTCTGCTTTGGTGGCCTCTGCTGTTTTGGTAAATTTTTGATCAGAGCCTCCAAGTATGTCTTTGTCTGAGTATGTGTATGATTTGAAGTTGTGATGGTACCATGTGTGACTGGGTATGTATTGTGTGTGGTTACCTTCTCCTCCTGTCTGGTCTTGCCAGTCCTATGTTGAGAGATCTCAGCCTCCAGTTTGGCCGTATAGTTGCATCTCTCGCATGTATTTGTGTTTTGTGGGAGGAGGAGAGGATTGTCTGTGTACATGAGGCAATTGTAACATTGCCTCAATATTCCCAGGTTCACCAGTTGAGCTGGAGAGGACACTAGCAACTGATCCCTCGACATACTAGAAGTAGTAGATAAAGAGACTTTCAAAGGACTCCGGGGGAAGTGGGTTTTAGGCTGGTGGGGTACTATCTATAATAAGAGTGCTTGTACTGTAGGAGTAAGTGCAAGGCTTTACAGATAGAGAATAGTCTACTTGGGAATCAAGTAGAGATGAACTTTTCAGTTATAGGATATGCTGGTTAGATCAGCAGTACAGCTCGAGGAAGGTAGTTCTAAGGGAAAATTTGAAGAGTGGAATTTAGATGGCCCGAATAGTTAACCTTGTTTAACCGCCGCTGCTCTTGTGTGCAACAGTGGCAACTCCGCGCTAACGCGCGTTTAGCGTGTTTTATAGCAGGGGCTGAAGGGAGCTAGGAATTGGCCCAAAGCGACCAATGGACTACTAGTTTCTGGCTGAAACTTCACCAAATCGGACAGAAAGGCGCTCAGTGCTTCCACTCCCACTGGTAAGCAAAGAAACTTCCCTCCTCCTAATAAGGCAATGGATCAGTAAAAGGATCTATAAACAAAGCCCAGGGATCAGCAACTCTGAAACTGGACTACTCTAGTTCAGTAAGGTGGGAAAACAAGAGATTTTTGTTTTATTACAGAGATAAGGAAAAAACAGACAGTAAATGCTATAAATGCTGTAAATCGGCTAGCACTTTAGTGTGTAGCCTACAGAAACAATTTGCAACAATTAGTAACTTAAAGTGCAATAAACAGTGTAAAATGCAGAAATCACTTAAAGTAGCAGTAAAACAGGCGAAATGTAGTCGCTAGCTTAATAACAGTGGGAAAGCCACAAAAATACTTATATCTGGTAGAAAGTCACTCTTTTAGCTCTCTGCTGCTTGGATCACTCTGCAGGCCACCACGAGGATTTGTGCTGAGTTGGTACAAGCTGGAAAAGCGTGTTTAGCGTGTTTTATAGCAGGGGCTGAAAGGAGCTAGAATTGGCCCAAAGCGACCAATGGACTACTAGTTTCTGGCTGAAACTTCACCAATTCGGACAAAAGGCTGCTCAGTGCTTCCCACTCCCACTGGTAAGCAAAGAAACTTCCCTCCTTCCTAATAAGGCAATGGATCAGTAACAGGAACTAAAAACAAAGCCCAGGGATCAGCAACTCTGAAACTGGACTACTCTAGTTCAGTAAGGTGGGAAAACAAGAGATTTCTTTTTTTTTTTTTTTTACAGGGACAAAGAAAAAACAGACAGTAAATGCTATAAATGCTTTTAAGCGGCTAGCACACTTGAGTGTGTTAGCCTACAGGTAAATTAAGCAACAAATAACTTTTTAAGAGTGCAAAACAGTTAATCAACACAAAAACAGTTTAAATAGAATGCAGAGCTGTATAAACAGGCTAAGATGCAGTCGCTAAGCAGTAAATATTCAAAAGCCAGAAAAATACTTAAATCAGTTATAGCAAATACAGTTATAACAAATGCTCTGAAATATACTGTATATTTCCAATATGTTTGAGAAGGACAGTCAGAACACAAGAAGGTTCAGGCGAAAAAGAAAAAAAAGTTTTGTTTTACTTTTTGAAAAGGGAAAAAGGAGGAACAGAAGGCCTTATCAAATGTTCTCTCTGTATTAAGAAGAATGAGCTAATGACACTAGATTGGGAGGTGTGTCACAGTAGGGGCGGGCAACTGCAAATATTTTAAACAGATAGGATTTGTGAAGATTCTGAATAGACAAAGTGCTTTATATATATTAAATTATAAAAACAGTAATCTGTAAAAATAATCAAAAGATACTTATATTTTGTAGCTCAGTTGCGGTCAAACAACTTCTCCAGCCTGCACTGTGTGCAAAGACAAAGACCAGAACCGGATGTTTCTTTCCGGTTCCAAAAACTCCACAAGATCAATAATTTGAAATTTAAAGCTAGCGTGTCTTTTGTGAAGTTGCAAGTGCCGAGCCAGTGCATTATTCTAGCACTTAGCTTTAAATTTTGAAAGATGGCCAGAAATTCTTCTTTTAAGTCTTTGGACAACAATACACTTACTTCCTGTCTCTTCCTTGACCTCTCCAAAGCTTTTGATACAGTCTCCCATCCATTACGTCTATCCAAAACTTGCCAATTTTCATCTATCCACCTCCACCCTCACCTGGTTCTCTAGCTATCTGGCCACAAACAATCTGTCAAATGGCTCCCTTCCTCATCTCCTTTCCTTCCCATCTCTACTGGTGTCCCACAGGGCTCCATCTTAGGACCACTATCTTTTACCAGTGATCTTTTCACCTCTTGCAAACAGTCATCTCTCATTCAATACGCTGATGACTCCACAATTATTTCTACAGCTAACAACATCCCTGACCTACACTCCCTAACCCAAAAAGCTCTACTATCCACTGAACAATGGCTTTCAAAAAATCTACTGATCCTCAATCCCAAAAATACCATACTCCTACTTTTCCTGCCCTGTTCTCTTTCTCATCATAAGTCTGGCGTTGTCATTAATTCTTGTAACAATACAGCTATCCAACCTCACAACTACACTAAATTCTTAGGGGTCATCATTGACAATGAACTAAAATTCAACCAACACGTACAACAATACATAAAGAAAACCCTTCAGAAGCTAGGCCTCCTATACCGCAACAGAAAATACCCAAGTCCTGAAGCTAGACACACCCTAGGTCAGGCTCTTCTCCTTCCCTCTCTCCTCTATGCTGCTCCAGTTCTTACCAATATCCAAGCTACTACCCTAAACAACCTCCAACAATCCTACCATAAAATAGACAGATTCATCATTAACTCCCCTAACAACACACATCACTGTATTGCTTTAAAGTCTCTGCAATGACTGGAACTTCCACAACTACTACATCTCTACCAATTCCACATGCTACATTCTATGCTCTATAAACCTTCCTACTGTCCATCTCCATCTCCCCTAGTCTCTATCTACACCCCATCCCGACCCCTCTGCACTTCTATCAGTTGCTTGATATTTACCACCCAAATAAGTCAGTAGGAAAACTACTCTACAAATACTCTGTAGCCCATGCCTAGAACAAAATTCCCCTTGACATGCGCTCAATTTCTCACACCTCACTGTTTAAAAACAAACTAAAAACACATCTACTCTAGTCCAAAACCTGCCCCTGCCACGACCCTACTTAGCTCCCTCCACCCCACTCAGTTCTCTCACAGTTGATCCTACTTACACTCTGTACTCTCCCCTCTCAAGTACAGTAGCATAGAACTGCCCTGAGAAAAGAAAGAAAAAAAAGTGTTTACAATTTTTGTTTTCACTATAAGTATTATACTTGTTAATTTTGTTTTTATTTGTTTCCTACTGTTATGATATACTGTACTATTTGGAGCTTTTCGCCTTGGGTCTCCACTGAAAATGGGCTGCAATCCCAATTGGACTAACCTGGTTAACAAATGTCAATAAATAAATAAAGTCTGTTGAACATTTTTCCCCACATAAAATGTATCACAGTCATTGCAGCTTGCCATGTAAACCACCTGCATTGAGTTAGTCACCTCCTGCATTGGCTTTAATCAGTTTCTTTAAATTTGGACAGAAAAAGCATGTCTCCCTCCTGTATGTACTGACCAAAAACACAGTTGGCTCCACACTTACTGATGTATTTATCCAGTGGTCTGGGCCTAATTTTCAACCCAAATCCTGATGTTTCCGGCTTTCCTATAGACAATGGAAAGAGCTTTTCCAAGTATGTCCATTAGATACAAACTTTCAGTAATTATGGACCTATTTTCTCTAATATTACAAATGCTGTAATAGTCAAGAACAAAAGTCAAGATACATCTGTCTTTAGACTTGTCCATAGGTTTCTTTAAAACCCTCCTATAAGGGATGTTCAGTGTTGATGAATTTGTACTTTTGAGTTCAATTAAAGGTTCCAGAATGCTTCTTAACATTTTGCTTTCATATCCCCTCACCAAAAAGTCATTTCCAAGATCATTTAGGTCCTTAAGGAAGGGTTCGATTTTTGTGGTGATCCTGGCCAGCCTGTAGCCCTGGGACTTAATGTTACACTTTGTCCTGGTGGGATGGAGACTCTTACTATGTAGCAGGAGGTTTATTCTAGTAGGTTTTCTGTAAAGTTCTGTGTACACCTTACACTGGTCCAAGTCATTAGTAATCTGGATATCTAAGAAGACTGCCGAGGTGAGGCTGTGGGAATAGCTGAAATGCAGGAAGATGGTGGTTTGATTCAGATAGTTGATAAAATCTTCTAATTTAGCACAGTCTCCTTTCCACACAATAAAGATATCATTAATAACACGCAGATACACTGTGATACGTTGCATGTATTCACTGTTGTTAAAAGCATGATCCTCTTCCCACTTGCCTAGGGTTATGTTGACTAGCCTAGGGGCTATAGCTCCACCCATTTTGTTTATAGCAATTTCTATTTCTGGGAAGTTTCTGCTTAGTTAGGTGTCAGCTACTTACAAGTTAAGAGTGCACTACAGAGTTGGGGGTTGATATACTGGTAAAGGTGTTTATCTCAGACACAAGGTTTGATTCTCACCTTTGACATGGACATTAGCTAGGCTTAAAATGGCCCAAAAGGGCAGATAGCCAAGTACTGCACTATGAACCTAAGAAGGCATTGGGCTCAAAGTGAAATCCTGTGGAATCAGTGATTATAACCCTATTAGTCCCTAGCAGTGTAAAACTTAAAAGAGGCATCAGTAGTCAGTCATAACCTAAGACAGTAGTGTACTTTTACTTTAAGCTTTTAAGGCCAGTCACCTCTAAAAGATGACAGTGGTGAGGAAATGGGCACTGCAAACCATACTGCCCAACCGTCCCAAATTACTTGTTTTTTGCCGAGTTTTGGGGTCCAAATAATGGGGTGCCATGATTCCTGAGTGGCACCCCTTCATTTCCGATTTATTTCCTTTGTTTTTTTTTTAAGTTTTCGCACTTTGACTGACTGCATCATGTGCGTGATGACATCAGCTCAGTCAGAGCTACCAGCCCGTCGGAATTGAGGTCAAGGAACTCGCATTTCTGGCTGCGGCTTGCTATTCAAATGCTTTTGCGAGCGGGAATAGCAAACAGTTTGGTGAAACGGAAAGGATTTTAGTAACAGCGGACGGTTTGGATATTAAGGATTTAGATGGCTCCTGACAGGTAAGACAAGTGTGTGTGTGTATTTACTTTTTTAATGAAGGACTGGAGTGAGGCATTCAATCAGGTGGTTTGGACTATTTAATCATAAAAACAATGCTATAAATGTCCTCACAGAGGAGGACAGTACAAAGAGCAATTCCTGTTGAACATTGTTATAAGACTGTTATAAAACTACATGTAGAATGTATTATGACAGCTGCATTAATGAACAGTGCATTTCCTGCTTCTCAGAATGGAGTCAATAAAGTACACGGTTGTAATCATTATTAAGTTTGATTTCCATGTTTTTGTAATCATTAAGTTTTGATTTCCATGTTTTTGTAATCATTATTAAGTTTGATTTCCATGTTTTTGTAATCATTAAGTTTGATTTCCATGTTTCTGTAATCAAGTTTTGATTTCCATGTTTTTGTAATCAAGTTTGATTTCCATGTTTTTGTAATCAAGTTTGATTTCCATGTTTTTGTAATCATTATTAAGTTTGATTTCCATGTTTTTGTAATCATTAAGTTTTGATTTCCATGTTTTTGTCATCATTATTAAGTTTGATTTCCATGTTTTTATAATCATTAAGTTTTGATTTCCATGTTTTTGTAATCATTATTAAGTTTGATTTCCATGTTTTTGTAATCATTAAGTTTTGATTTCCATGTTTTTGTAATCATTATTAAGTTTGATTTCCATGTTTTTGTAATCATTAAGTTTGATTTCCATGTTTTTGTAATCTAAGTTTTGATTTCCATGTTTTTGTAATCATTAAGTTTGATTTCCATGTTTTTGTAATCATTAAGTTTGATTTCCATGTTTTTGTAATCATTAAGTCTTGATTTCCATGTTTTTGTAATCATTATTAAGTTTTATTTCCATGTTTTTGTAATCATTAAGTTTTGATTTCCATGTTTTTGTAATCATTATTAAGTTTGATTTCCATGTTTTTGTAATCATTAAGTTTTGATTTCCATGTTTTTGTAATCATTATTAAGTTTGATTTCCATGTTTTATTCACACATTCCTGTTCCATGCTTTTGCACCAGCAGTCTGTCATACCGTATATGGTATCAATATTTAATCACTTCTCATTGATGAAGGGTATTTTTTATTTTGTGTTGTACCTAGAATAGGTAGATTTTATGTGCTATGTTGCTCTGTTTATGATAGCCTTTGAGAAAAAGTAGTTTTTAGCAGTATATGGTACAAAAAGAAGTTAAGTACTCACCATAACGTTCCATCTGAGTAGTTATACTTCATATTTCTGCAACCTGTGGGTATTTGGATCCGTATCGGATCCGAGCCGGCAACTTTTTTTCTAGCATCTGCTCCAAGCTTCAAGCTCCTCCCCCTACCCATAATGCGCTACCATCTCCTACCTTCCCTCAGATCGAGTTTGCTGCAACTAATTACATAAACTCAGCCCAATGAACCGAAACCTATAAAAACAGGACAAGGTCCGGGGGATGGAGGGAGGGAAGGTTGCAAAAAAAAGTATAACTACTCAGATGGAACGTTATGGTGCGTACATAACGTCTTTATCTGAAGTAGTTAACTTCATTTTATCTGCAACCTGTGGGACAGAGTCCCCAGTTACTCCAATCCTGGGAGGCCCTTATAGAAGGATATTCCTGAGCACCGCAGAGCCAAAGGATGCTCTACCCCTAGAAATCAGACTTAATTTGTAATGGGAAATGAAGGTATGTGAATTGGCCCAGGTCGCTGCTGCACAAATGTCGTCCAAAGGAACCCTAGACCAAAAGGCAGCAGAAGTCGCCATGGACCTGGTAGAGTGAGCTTTAACAATACCAGGAGGAGATGAGCCTTTTACTTTGTAGGCATGCGAAATGCAAAGAGTGATCCATCTGGCCAAAGAAACTTTAGAAATAGCTTTTCCCAGAAAGGCTTTGGAAAAGGAAACAAACAAATGGTCAGTCTTGCGGAATGATTTTGTTCTATGAAGACAGAAGTGAAGTTATCTATGAACTTCTAACAAATGAAGTTTGTATTCACCTTTATTTTGGAAGTTAGGGAAGAAAACAGGCAGATTAATGGACTGGTTTATGCTTGCTTCAGATGCCACTTTGGGTAATAAGGAAGGATTAGTACGGAGAGAGACCCTATCCTTATGGAAGGCCAAATAAGGAGGCACGGCAGACAGAGCTTGAAGCTCAGAAACCCTCCTAGCCGATGTAATGGCGACTAGGAAAGCTGTCTTCCAGGATAAAAATTTGAAATCCACCGAAGCTGCAGGTTCGAATGGGGGAGCCACCAATGCCTGTAAGACAAAGGTAAGGTCCCAAGGAGGCACTGAATCCTTGACAGGAGGAGGCAACAGAAAAGTGCCTTTAAGAAAAGCCTTACACAGCCTAGAGGAGGCTAAGGCAATGTTATCTTCACCAACATGAAAATTAGAAATGGCTGCTAACTGTACTTTCACTGTGGAGGAGCTAGCTCCTTGCTGAAAAATACCAGACAGGAAGTCCAACACCACTGGAACAGGGGCTGTAAAGGGATCTAGTTTTCGCTGTGAGGCCCAAATGGAAAAACGCTTCCATTTACTGCGATAAGGTTTCCTAGTGGAATCTTTAAGAGAAGCCACCAGAATGGATTTTACCAGGGATGAAAGACTTGGAGTCCTGGCAATCAACATAACTGGAACAACCAAGCTGTCAGCTTGAGGCTGCCCAGGTAGGGTGGACGGACCTCCGTCGGATGGGAGATTAGATCCGGGCAGGGATCCAGAACCCACGGAGGAGCTAAGAGATGAGACCAAAGGAATGGGAACCAAACCTGACAAGGCCAGAATGGGACAATGAGGATAACTTTGCACCGCAGTCTGCAAACTTTCTGAAGAAACTTCAGAATGGGTGGCAATGGTGGATAAGCATACAGAAGCCCAGGGGCCAAGCATGGACTAAAGTGTCTCTGGGGACTTCTCCTGGTGAGGGAATCAGAGCAAAGAACTCACTGCACTTCACGTTGGACAGAGATGCAAAGAGATCGCAGCAAGGCTGACCCCATGCAAGGAAGATCTCCTCCACTACTGACTGTTTCAGAGACCACTCGTACGGCATCAGAATAGCCTGACTCAATCTGTCCATTAAAATGTTGGAGCGCCCTGGGATGTGCAATGCTATCAGAAACTGACCGATGGAGATCACCCATTCCTACACTCTCATGGCCTTGTGACATAGGGGGTGGGATCTGGTTCCCCCCTGCTTGTTGATATACCAGACAACAGACATGTTGTCTGACTGAATTGCAATCAATCTAAGAGGGAGGACAGTGTGAAAGGCTTCCAATGCTAAAAGCACTGCCCTCATCTCTAGAACATTTATGTGCAACTTGGTCTCTGACTGGGACCACGTGCCTTGGACTGTCCTTCCCAAACAGTGTCCACCCCCCCCACTCGAGTTGGGAGATGTCCGTGGTAACTGTGGCTTGGACTGGAGATGACGCGAAGGGTCATCCTTCTGATATCTCCGGTGAATTTAACCATCAAAGAAGGGATGTCCTGCAGATGTGACTGATCCTGATCGGAAATTCCATGGGCAGGTCTAGCAAAGACCACTGAACAGCCAGAATCCATTGAAGAACCCGCATATGAAGGCGCACACAAAGGAGAATCGATATGGAGGCAGCCATGGAGCCCAGAGCCCAGAGAACCTCACTCGCCTTTGTAGACTTGAAGTTCGCTATCTAAGCTATGTGGCACCTGAGGTGTAAGATCCTGTCTGGAGTTAAGAATACCTTCATCTGCAAAGTGTCTAGCCATGCCCTAATGAAGTCTAGAACTTGTACTGGTTGCAATTGGGATTTCTGAACATTGACTAATTCCCAGTAGATCTGCCAACTGAATGAAGTAATCTTGGGCCAGACAAAGGTGATGCTTGTTGGGTGCAGCGAAGAGACAGTCGTCCAGGTAAGGAAACACCTGAATACTCTGAAGCCTCAGGTGAGCCGCTACAACTGCCATTACCTCGGTGAACACCCTGGGGGCTGTGGTGCGACTGAAGGGTAGGGCTCTGAACCGAAAATGACTGGCTCCCAGCTGGAAGCGCAGAAACCTCCTGAAGCTTCTGTGGATCTTGATGTGGTAGTAAGCATACTGGAGGTCTAATGAGCACATCCAGTCGCACACTCAGAGATAAGGTAGAATGGACTGTAGGGTGACCATCCGGAATTTCTGTTTGGCTACAGACAGGTTCAACATTGACAGGTCTAGAATGGGCCTGAGGCCCCCCGTCTTTATTGGCACTAAAAAGAACCTTGAGTAGACGCCTGATCTGGACTGATCGGGAGGGACCAGTTCGATGGCTCATTTGAGAAGCAGCTTTGAAACCTCTAGAGCTACGGCCTCCCTGTGAGTGGGTGGAACATCCGGGAGGTGTTTTGGAATATTTGGAGGGGCAACAAATGGGATAGTGTAACCTCTGGATATAATATGTAACACCCAGCGATCTGTCGTAATGGACTCCCATGCCGCTGGATGTAAGGACAATCTTCCCCCGACTGCCTCCAGAGTAGGACAGCCAGGCAACCCCTTAGGGCTTCTGACCAGGTCTATCAGAAAAGGGTTCCTTAGACCCAAAATTCCTGGGACACCCTCTACCTCTGGGTCGGCGTTGATCCTGTCCCCCTCTGCCTCTGGGGGAATAGTTGTTCTGAGAATCCCAGAAAAACAGATTTTTGGAACCACATCTTCTTCTGCCCTCTGATTCCTAGAGGAGGACCAATGAGGGTTAGAGAAGCAGATCCCAATGGCAGACAAAGTCTTCCCGTCCTTTTCGCTCTGGGCAAGAGTGTCACATACTGTCTTCCCAAAAAGGGAGGAACCATCGTAGGGAGAGTTAATAAAAGATGCCTTGAAAGGGTCCGCTAACTGACACAACCTGAGCCAGGCATGACGTCTCATGGCTATGCCTGTCCCAGCCACCCTAGCTGCCCCTTCTGTGGCATAGGAAAGGAGCCGCATAGACGTGTTTGAGACTGACTTCAGAGTAGACATTTTCGCAGAGAACAACTGTTTATCATGTGGCGACTCAGCAAATTCTGATGCAAGGTTGCGCTGAAGCTGGATCACGTGCCAAATAGTTCAGCGCACGGATTGAAAAGGTCACTGAGGAATAGATGTGCTTCACAAACCTATCCACCGACCTGGACTTCTTGTCTGGAGGGTGGACTGAGGAACTCCTGTGCTAGTTCCTTCTTGGTGGCTGCTGTGACCAACATAGCGTCATGTGGGGCTCCTTTTGACCAAGGTGGGGGAGATAAAATTTTGTCAGGGCGTTTGGGGATGGGCTCTACAGTGTCAGGCTCCTTCCATGCCCATGTGGTGATAAGGTCCACCAAGGGTTCTACTGGCGGGGACACCCAGGAAGTAGATGGGCCCGTGCCAAAGGCCTCCAGGAACACTGACTCATCCCAAGAAGGTTTTGGGGCTGACCAACCTCCCCTCTGGCGGGGGATCTCCATGATTTCTCTGAAGGAGACGTCTTCGGGAGGTGACCTGGGGGAACATTCTCCTTCATCTAAGTCACTGTCCGTAGAGAGGGACTCTGGGGAGTCCAAGTGCCTCCTTTTGCACTTGCGCTTATGGTGATCCTCTTTAGTGGGACTCTCAGAAGAGGATTCGTGAGCCGCAGGGGGTTCCTCAGGGAAAATAACCTGGGGATCCTCTGGCATGGGCTGTCCCTGAGACAAGATGAAGGGAGTGATCGCCAAATCCAGGGATGCCTGGGTGGAATCCGATGGGGTGGGCTGGGTCTCAATCCCTGGGAGAGAACCCTCTCCACCACTTTGAAGGCCGAAGAAGAGTGGACCTCCTTGGCACCCAGCAAGGAAGACGCCCTCCCCGGATCCGAAGCGGGGACTGGAGCCAAAGCAACAGTAGCGTGAGGTCTGAGGAAACGGGCCGGATCCGAAAAGGGTGGAGCTGAAGAATCTATTCCCTCGGGTCTGACTCCCTGTCTGCGGCTCCAAGAGTCACTCAGATCCGAACTAGTCGGATCCAAGGAAATCAAGGTAACAGCCAGAGTAGAGGTTGGAGAAACCATCGGCGCCGAGCTACCAGCTCCGAAAATCCTCGGATCCAAGAGCTTCGAAGCCAAAGCACGGATCGGGGAAGGAGAGATGAGGTGGAAAGAGGGCATGGAGGTCCCCCCTCCAGAGGGAGAGGGGCCTGGCAAGACTCCCATCTGTATTTGGGTCTGAATGAATCTCCGCATCATCCTGTCCATGTCCAAGTCCGATAAGCTCAGAGTCGATCGCGAAGAGGCCACAGACTCAGATCTGGCTGGTCTGCGCAATGACGAGGAGGAAGGCCTCGGACCCGAATGTTCCAATGGCTCTGGTGAGAAACGAGGAGACCGGAGCCATGGAGAAACTGGCCTCACGGCCTTAGAAGGGGGACTAAGAAAGAGCTCCCTGTCCAGAGTTGTCTTGTGAGGTCTGTCCTTTCTCTTGTCCCTATCCTCTTTGCGCCTTTCTCTGTCCTTTTCCTTGTCAGCCACGCTGACTGCAGATTTGTCTTTACTTGGCCCAGCACCAGAAGAAGAGGGAGTTTGAGTCCCTGTCTGGGTGGGAGGTTGAGCACTAGGTACCGAGGTCGTGGCAGATTCCAGCATGGATGCAGGAAGAAGGCCTTTACCTACTAATTTGGCCTTCCGATCCCTGAGGGCCCTAGGATTGAACCCGGTGTAGATAGCACATTGTGTGGACAAATGTGCTACTCCCAAGCAAATAACACACAGAGTGTGACCATCAGTCGGGGAGAGCTTATGGCCACACACTGTGCATTTCTTGAACACAGATTTTGGCTGATCAGCCATGATCCTGCACCAAAAAAACACTACCTACTAGAAAACGCCATACACAAACACAGGTAGGGGAAGGGCAGGCCTAACTACTCTACCGAGTTAACAAAAACTTTTTTTTTATTTTTGACTAACCAACGAACAAGCGATATACTAAAGGGGAGGAAGGGAAATCAACTCAAGACACACAAAGAGACCAAGTATTAATAAAACTTACTATCCCTGAGCTCAGATCGAAGGAGACCACGATGGACACTACTGGCGCGGCAAACAAGATCTGAGGGAAGGTAGGTGATGGTAGTGCATTATGAGTAGGAGGAAGAGCTCAGAGCTTGGAGCAGATGCTAGAAAAAAAGTTGCCGGCTCAGATCAGATACGATCCGAACACTCACAGGTTGCAGATAAAATGAAGTTAACTACTTCACATTAAAAAAATTCACACCAGTCTTTGGTATAGGATATTTTTTGTATACCACAAGGCTGTATTCTTCAGGGTTAATATAGGATCTTTCAACACAGTTCATCAAATCCGTCTTCTGCTGCTGCTGAATCAGTTTCTATATCTGCCTTCATCTCTTTTCATGCTTCTTCGCACAGTGCGTATCTTCGCACATCGCACAATGCATATTTTGCACAAGTGGCTGTACTGCAGGCCATAATATAAGCGATCTCCTGCTGTAGGTGTGTAATACTGCCAGTGGCATGTTTGCAGGGCCATGCCTTGATAGCATATAGTCAAGTTAAATTTCTGTACACAGTGCACTGCTTTAATGGGTCATGTAGCCCGAAACAAAATTGAGACTCTGCTTGGTTTTATGTCGGGTTTCAAAGAAAAAAAAAACAGCTTTTTCAGGGAAGCACATTCTTATTGTGCCATGTAATACAGTAAACCCAGAGTTTTGGGTAAGTCCAACAGCATAACATTTACAGCTACCTATATTCAAAAATCAGTGTCCCTTTTGCTTTAATTGACCTTTCTGTTTTGCTATTATAAATGCAACAATTTATCTTGTCATGAGTTTTTTTTTTAGAATTATCATTTTTATTTCCATTTTTGACCTACGTTTTGAGGTTTTGAATGTGCTTTTCAGTTTACTGCAGAAAATATCAACACCATTCTCTGTAGAAAACAGAAAGTACAGTTGTGTACACTTACCATAAAAGTAGATGTTAGAGTGTGTTCACTGTTGCAGTCATTACATTTGGGTTATCTGCTTGCAGGTTGCCCTCAGTCGGCCTGATTAACAAAGTCTTGGGTCCTGCGTCGGTTGCTGTCCTTTCTTCCATGACGTCAGGTCGTCAGGAGTATAAAACATGCAGCCAACGCCATTACATCAGTTTTTCTTGCCCCAGATGTCAGGTGCCCCCCAAATGGGGAGCAAATAAACGAAAACACAAAGGTACAACTCCAACAAAAAAGCAAATACACCAAAAATGCTTCTAAGCATAGGAAAAGGAAAGTAGAGGTATAGCCAAAATAAGTTAGGGGGCTGGAGGGAGGGTACCCAGGACTGCAACAGTGAATACACTCAAACATCTACATTTATGGTAAGTGTACACAACTGTACTATGTTCTTAGTGTTTCACTGTTGCAGTCATTACATTTGGGTAGATTCCCAAAGCTATGGTTGGGAGGAGGAGTTTAGATAGCAATAGGGCCAGCTATAAGACCCTGCAAGACAGCAGTGGCAAAGCCATCTCTGGATTTAGAGAAAATTGGCAAATGATAATGCTTGGTGAAAGTATGTACAGAACTCCAGGTAGCAGCTTCTAGGATGTCCCTGGTAGGAACACCTCTGAGAAAGGCTGCAGAAGTAGATGCAGCCCTGGTGGAGTAAGGTCTGATCCCCTGGGGGATAGGTTTTCCATGGTGCTTATAGCAGAAATGAATGCAATGGCTTATCCATTTAGAAATGGTTTGTTTTGAAATAGCCTTCCCCTCTGCCCCTAAAGCAAATGCTACCAGCAGTTGTTCAGATTTTCTTTGAGGTTTAGTCCTGTCCAAGTAGAATCTAAGCTGTCTGCACATCCTAGGAATCCAGAATCCGTTCCCCTTTGTTCTTTGGACTGGGAAATAAGGTTGGCAAATGACTGGACTGATTAAGAGCCACACTGGATACCACCTTGGGCATGAAGGATGCATTGGTCCTGAGTGACACCCTGTCCGCATGATAGATGATGAAAGGCTTCACTGCCATAAGGGCCTGTAATTCAGATATCCCTCTAGCTGAAGTGATTGCTAAAAGGAAATCTGTTTTCCAAGAAAGAAATTTTAAGTCTGCAGCAGCAGTTGGCTCGAAAGGAGGTAGAGTGAGTTTCTCCAATACAAAGTTAAGGTCCCATGCTGGGGTTAGAGCTCTCCTGGGTGGTCTCAAATTTATGGCTC
The DNA here is from genome assembly GCF_019279795.1 of Protopterus annectens. Classification (NCBI taxonomy): domain Eukaryota; kingdom Metazoa; phylum Chordata; order Ceratodontiformes; family Protopteridae; genus Protopterus; species Protopterus annectens. The sequence continues at coordinate 7,332,737 of NC_056741.1, forward strand.
CTCTGAGGTACTGCTTGAGCAGAGGATGAGAGAAGAGGGGGGGGGTCTGTGTTATAATGAGCTGAAATGGCTGAGACATGGATTTTAATGGAAGAAAGAGACAGGCCCTTGTGAAGCATCTCAAGTATTGTAAAATCTGAGGAAAATTGGGCACTGCTGTGCTCATCCCTTGAGATAGGTTCCAGGCACAGAATATTTTCCATTTTTCAGCATAAGATTTTCTAGTACTAGGCCTCCTTGCCTCTATGATGACATCCATCACAGGTTTGCTGAGGGATGATAAGGGAGAGTAAGTAATTAGCCAGTCTGCAAAGTTCAATGTTGGAAGCTGAGGGTGCAGAATCTGGTTCTCCTACTGAAACAGCAGCGAAGGGGTCTGAGGCAAGTGCCATGGAGATAACTGCGACACACTGCGCATGAGGGGGTACCAGTGTTGGCGCGGCCAGTCTGGAGCAATCAAAATCATCTTTGGTTTGTCCTGTTTGACTTTTAGTAGAACTTTGGAGAACAGAGGCAGTGGGGGGGAAGGCATAGACTGATAGGTTTTTCCAGCCGAAGGACAGAGCATCCACTTTCCAGGCTTGTTTGTGGGGAGTCCTTGTGCAAAATTTGTCCAATTGGTAGTTCTGGGGGGAGGCAAACATGTCTGGGCTCCCCCATTCGCTTGTCAACATGTTGAAAATCCTCGGTTCCAGTTTTCACTCGTGTGGGTCCATGAGGTTTCTGCTTAGTCTGTCTGCCAGTGTATTTAATTTTCCTGGCAGGAATTGAGCTTGTAGGTGCACTTGGTAGCTCAAGGCTGTGTTCCACAATGCCATGGCTAGTCTGCAGAGTGGGTAGGAATGTGTACCCCCCTGCTTGTTTATGTACCACATAACCGTGGTGTTTTCCATCTTTACCATTAGTTGTCCTGGAAGAATGTAGTCTCTGAAGGCTGTCAAAGCATTCTGTACAGCTATTTCTTTTTGACTGATATGCAGGTGCATTTGACTTGGGTTCTATTTGCCCTGAATGCACTTCCCTGCCAGGTGAGCCCCCCCATGCATAGTCTGATGCATCTGTTGTTAGGGTTTGGGCGGCAGGGGGTAGTGTGAATGTTTGTCCCTTGTTTTGGTGGCAGGCCTCTGCCCACCAAAGGAACTCTAAGCACAGGCGAGGTATGACAGGAATCATTGTTTCTAGGCTTTGAGAATATTGACTCCATAGGCTTTTTAGAAACCACTGTAGTTTCCTCATATGTAGTCTTGCATATGGAATTAAAAGAATGCAGGAGGCCATGAACCCCAAGGCTCGCAGTATTTGTCTTGCAGATAGCAGGGTTTTTGTGGCCACTTGTTTGAAGTAGGTTGTCAAATGAATTTGCTTTTCTGGCGTGAGGTAAGCTATCTGGGAAATTGTATTCAGGCTTGCTCCCAGGAATGTAATTTGTTGACAGGGTACCAGTTGATTTATTTTCGTTTGTGGTGTACCCCAGACAAGTTAGAACCCTTTTTACAAACGCCACATGATTCAAAAGTATATCCCGGCTTTCTACCTGAATTAGACAATCGTCCAGGTATGGGTATATTTGAATACTTCCTTGCCTGCAAAATTCAATAACTGGAGCTAGGCACTTTGTGAATACCCTGGGTGCAGTAGAGAAGCCAAAAGGGCAGTGCAGAGAACTGATAGTGAGTATAGCCTGCTTTGAAGCATAGGTATCTTCTGCAAGATTCCCTGATTGGGATGTGCAGGTATGCTTCTTTTAAATCTAGTGTTGCCAACCAGGCATCTTTGCCTAGAATAGGGAGTAATTGGTGAAGAGTCAGCATCTTGAATTTTGGAATCTCCAGAAAGGTGTTTAGAGTAGACAGGTCCAGGATTGGATGCCATGATTTGTCTTTTCTGGGTACCAGGAAAAGTCTGGGGTAGAAACCTTGTCCCTTTTCCTCTTCTGGTACCAGTTGAATAGCCCCTATGCTTAAGAGAGAAAGTACTTGTTTTTGAGCCTCTGCCCACTGATTTTGGGGCAGGTCTGGCCACCCATTTGGCATTGGCAATGTGTGGAAATGAAATCTATATCCCTGGGACACTATTTAAAATCCATTTGTCCTGGGTAATGAGTTCCCAGTTCTTTGCATGAAGAGCAATCTTTCCTCCCAAAGGGGCAGTCAGAAGATAAGTGCTTGGAAATTTTAAAAGGAAGTCATTGAGACAGTTTACCACAGGGGGTGTCTTGTTATTCCCAGATTTAGAAGTGGAGGCTCCCCACTGCTTAGATCTGCGAGTCCCCTGGGACTGAAACCTGGGGTTTGAGTCCCCTGGGACTGAAACCTGGGCATTTTGCTGTGTCTGGATTTGACTTGAGAAGAACTGAAAGGGTCTGGAAAGGACCAATTCTTATTAGGCCAGTGCCTACTAAATCTAGGAGGCTGCACTTGTAAAAAAATCTTAACAGCTTGCATAGATTTAGCTTTATCTTCCATTTTTTTTAAGAACTTCTTCAGCCTTGTTGCCAAACAGGCGGTCCTGATTTAAAGGAGCGTCCAATAATTTAGCTTTAACATGACCAGGCAAAGATTGCTCCTTAAGCCAAGCATGCCTTCTAAGCACAGATCCAGTAACAGCAGCCCTGCAAGAGGCCTCTAATGAATCAAAACCACATTGCAAGTTATGTTTTCCAACTTGTTCAGCAGAATGCATTAAATCCTGTAAGTCTTTATTTTCCACAGAGTCAGGAATCAACATCATTTTCTGTTTAAGCAGTCCAATAACATGCTGCTGATATTTTAACATATGAAATTGGCAGTTTAAAGCTGTAATTGCCAAGGTTGCTTAAGTATAATCCTTTATACCCATCTATCCAGCGCACTGGAGTCTCTATCAAAAGGGGTATGATTTTTAGCAGTAGAAGCCTTAATGCCCTTGGGCCCCTGTGAAATAGACTCTGGATCTGCAATAGGATTTTTGAAAAGAACTTGTGGGACTCAGGGACCCTGTAGTATCTGTCAGGTTTACTGTGAGCAGGAGGCTGGGAATCAGGGGCCAAACTGGATTCTGAGAAAACATCATCAACAATGTCTAGTACAGGAGAATAGCCAAAGGCCTATGCCGAGGTAGGAGAAGGAAATCCCTAAGCCTCTTTTTTGAATCAGAAAATTCCTGGCTTTCCCAGTGAAAATGCTCCCTTAGAGTATGTAAGGTTTCCCCAAAAGAAAAATCCTCAGGAGGGGAAGCAGAGGGGAATAGAGTCCTCTGCATCAGAATCCTCATAAGTAGGTAAGAACAAATCCAGGTCATCAGAAGAGTTAGAAGAAACAGAATCCTGATCAGAAGATTCATAATCAAGCTCAGCCCTAGGCCTCTTGGGGGGGGGGGGGGTGGTTGGCTACCCCTGATTAGAATTATTAGATCTTCAGCCATTTTTATCATTTGTTTTTTAGGCATAGGGGCCTGGGCATCATTTTTTTTTAGACATGGATTGACATTTAGGCCTCAGTAATGAAGCAGGTGTCGATTTAGTATGCAAGTCCATAGGCCTGAATACACCCTCAGAAGCTGGTGCCTGCACAGCGTCTCCGGACCCATCCAAGGTAGAGACATCAGCGGGTTCCATAGTAGAAGTATTTTGCGGCATACCGGACTCCGAATGAGTCTCAGTAGAGGGATGCAAATCAGAAGTAGTGGGTATCAGGGGTTGCGAATGCGCCTCACTGAGTACCGGTGAACTGGCGACTGGCTTAGGAGAAGCATCAGCGGCAGTTTTGGACCTCGGCGGCCTTTTTCTTTATCTTTGCGTTTTTTCAGAATCCTGGTAGTCGGATTGTTAACCAACGACATTTCTGGATAATTAAACAGAGAACCGAAATATTTAGAGGCAAAAATATACAGACAACGGATAGTGCGCTGATTAAATAAAGCACAAAACCGACAGCAAGGTACGTCGTGGTCAGAGCCTAGGCAAGGAATACAGTGCGAATGAAAATCTTTATGAGGTATTTGCTTTCCACAAGTAATGCAATTATTAACTCTTAACTGACCTCGGTAAGGAGCAAGAAAGAGTTTCCCCAACGGGGTACTTAGCTTTTAGTTGAAGACTTTGATTCTGAAACTCGAAAACGAAAATTTTAGGAGTCGGCCGACCAGCACTTGCGAACTGCTTCTGCTTTGGGCACCACACTGCAGGAAAGACTGATGTAATGGCGTCGGCTGCATGTTTTATACCCCTGATGACCTGATGTCATGGAAGAAGGGACAGCAACAGACGCAGGACCCAAGACTTTGTTAATCAGGCTGACTGAGGGCAACCTGCAAGCAGATTACCTAAATGTAATGACTGCAACAGTGAAACACGAAGAACATCTTTTAATAGCAGTTTACCAGGCTGTGAACAGTTATTTACAGCATTTCCCTTCAGAGCCTAAAGTCCCTAGCTGCCACCACTTGTAATCTTTGCCTCATATTTTTGATCGGTTCCTCATAAAATCTGTGGAGGACTGAATTCTTTCAATAATGACAGGCATTTGAATTTCAGACTTGAATTTATATTCTTCTGAAAATAAATGGTAACAAAACCTTTTATTCTAGCAATTTTCTAAGTTTATAATATCAGTATTTAAAATTTGTGTTATTTTGGGGCTGTATTCCCCAATATTGGCTTTATCCAGGCTTTTTGGGGTAAGAGGTTGCGAGAGCTTTACTGAGAGGTGAGAACTGAATTTGTATTTCCCCATTATTGGCTTTGTCCAGGTTTTTGTGTTAAGAGGTTGTGAGAGCTATGGCAAGAAGTGAAATGACTTCACTAAATGATAGCCATTTAAGTTTCAGTTTTCCTATCTTTCAGGAAACTGATTTGGCATAGTGGTATGTTGCTCTGACTGCAGTGACAGAGTCCTGTGTTCCAAGACTTGCCAGTGAAATGCATGGTGGTAACACAACATTTTATTCTAGAAACTTTCCAAAATGATACAAGCAATGTTTAAATTGTGTCCCTGGTTTTCGGCCTTTTGCCCCCCCCCCCAAAAAAAAATCCAAAAAACTAAAATTGAAAATAAGTGCGAGAAGCTGTGCAAGCCAAGATGCCTATGGCTTACACTACTGTCATTCTATTTGTAGTGTGGGTGTGGAAGTAGACTTTTATGATGGAAATGTTCTGAATTGGGCAGTTTTGTGATTATTGGTTCGTGAATTTTGTTTCATTGCCTACAGCCTACTGGAAAAATGTTCAAACAAGTGTAAAATGCGCTCTAACAAGTGTGCTGTATTATACAAGGAATATAATTTAATAAAGTCAGGAAAGTGTATCAAAGTACACATGTATGTTTCTTGCTTTGTGTGCAAGGGGCCAATGATTTGAAAACATCCCAAAGGTAATCTTTATCCACCACTGGCCAGATGCATTTCCTTTGGATGTGGTGTGGATTTCAATGCTGTTTCAATGAATGTGAGTTTCAAGGGCAGAGAAGTTTTAATGTCAAGTCTATTTTCATTGTGAGACAGTGTTGTTTAGCATATGTCTATTGGTGTTTGTGCATTGGGCTGTAAAATGTAAAAATAAAATCCAAATAATCATTGTAGAAGTAAAGCAATATGCACACATTAGCGTTTATGGTAAATGGGGTGAAACAGCCAGGTAATGGGACATTGGAATAGCTGCAGGGGGACTCTGGTGCCATATTTTGGTTGTCTGTTCTTCAGTATGCATTTGAAAGTTGGTATCCCACAATTCCATTGAAGTGGGCAGGGTTACATAATTATGTATGCAAATTTTATTTTAATCAGCACACCGATTTGTACCCAATTTTCATGGGCCTTGTCCAGATTTTTGATGTTTCTAGGTTGAGAGGTATGCCGCAAACCCTAAATCTTACACTACTTTGTAATAGCAGCGGGATTTAATCCCCATCTATCACACTACTTGTTAACAGTGGGGCAGGACTTGCAGCCAATACCCCTTTTCCAGATACTATGTACTTTGAAATGTGAGATCTGTCTGGAGTGAGACATTATGCTTTCCTCCCTCTTACTGGACTATTTTTGCATTTTATGCAAGTACTCCTTTTATAATTCCCATTGTTATACCTCCAGTTGTTACCTTATTTATTTTTAACAGAATATTCATGCCTTAGGCAGAGTAAGGCACAGTTGTGCAGCAGACAGTGATGTTGCCTCACAACAAGAAGTTCCCCAGTTCGATTCCTGGCTGGGGTGCCTTGTTAGCCGCTCGGCAGTGTAAACTTGGCTCTAGACTGTCACTGCTGAAGTGACACCCCAACCCCATGTGCAAAAATGGGAAAAGGGGCTGTAGATGGATAAATGGATCCATACCCTTAGGAGAAGGAAGGCGGCATACCGCTAGGTCTCTTTTTGCAAACTAAGCAAACAATGGTGACGTGTAAATGTTGTATAGGACAGACATGAGAAAAAAAGTATTACTTAATGGGTTTGGTTCTCAAAGAAAGGCAAAAGAAACGTGTTAACGTGTCAGTTAACTGTGCTGCTGTTTAAACGTGGTCTACATCAACCCCCTTATCTTTATAGAAGATCAAGACCATCATCATTCCACGCACTGATGACAGTGTGATTGGAGTCTTTGGTAGCACTCCTAAAATAATCTGCAATGCCCTCAAACAAACTCAGTACAGCTTGTGACAGTAAAGGTCTTTAGGTCATGCTTAATAAAATAAAACAATACAAAAATAAATAAAACAAAACAAAACGCCCTGGAGCCAAAGCAGCATGACTGCAAATAAAGACGTTTTTGTAGAAAATTCCATTTAAAAGTGTTCTTTCATAACAGGAAGCTGCACAGTGTGGACACTGAACCTGAAAGCAATGATTCTCTTTTGAACATGTCTTTGCATGAAAATGATTTGGTTAATATTTATGCTAATGAAAATGATAAAAAATAATTCCTCATTACCATCACAGTTTTCAAGGATTATGGGAGATTATCTGTACCTCATGTGCCTTACGTTAGCACTTTTACCCCCCCCCCCCCGGACTTCTATGGCAATTAATAGTTTTGAAAGTGATTTATGTAAACAGGCTGAATGTGAGTATTCAGGGTTTATCAAAGGTAACAGATCATATAATTCAAGTAAAAGTGAGTGGATAGCACTTCAAAAGTTACGTGATGTTAATAATGATTATGATTTTGTTCAGGCTGATAAGGGGGGAAATTGGGTCTTTATGACCAGAACCAATTATAATAAAATGGTAGGAGGATTTGTTACAGGATGGCAATATTTATCAAAAACTAGGCGGTAACCCTTTGATGGAGTACAATTCTCTTATGCTTGAACTGTTGGAATGAGGGGAGCATTTAGGTTCTCCTTCTGATGCAAGGAAGTTGTACATAAAATATCCAAAGGATGAAAAATGTTTGCTATACCTAAGATCCAAAAAAACTTGGAGAATCCTCCAGGGAGGCCAACTGTGTCAGGAATAGGGGCTTATTCACAGAATGTGGGCGTTTTTTGGATGCCCATTTAAAAACGTATCTGCCCAGGATTCCCTCACATAATAAAAATGTAAAGGGATTTTCTGACTAGTTTGGAGGAATGGATCGGGAAAGTAACTTTTACTGGGTCATTATGTGGATGTTACAGCATTATACACCAGTATTAACATCAGATGGGGTTTGGAAGCAGTGGGGAAAATGATGGGCGAATGTTGTTTCAGCTCCTCGAGTTTTCTCTCACACAATTATTTTATGGGGTCTATATCACAACACCGAAAAGTCATTTCTTTGAACAGCTTTTCAATTAATGCTGTTAATAGAAATTGCTCGCACCCTCCGCTAAATATATATATATATATATATATATATATATATATATATATATATATATATATATATATATACATATATATATATATATATATATATATATATATACCAACTCCAAGATCGCACTACAGTAAGGAAAGGGCACATTTTCTGATCTTCACTGTACAGCGATCTCACAAAAGCAATTTCTATTAACGGCATTTTCGAATGAAAAGTCATTCGAAGAAATGACTTTTTGATGCCATGAAATAGACCCATTTTATATTCGAGAAGCAAGCATTTCTGCAGAGGGAGGGTACTGCAATGGGGGTATCTTTTGCCCCCCTCGTATGCCATCATTTTATGGGTTACTATGAAAATCTATTTACAACAGCAGGTTTTATTATCAGCATGTGGCGATCTATAAGTGTTACACTGATGATTTAATTTTTATATGCAAGGGTAACATGGAAGAGTTTGATGGGTTCATGGAGGAGATGCAGAAAAATACATGTGGGTTAAAGTTCACTTATAGCACACAGAGAGGTTATGAGGTTATGCAGTTTCTTGATCCTAACAGCCAAGTGCACTTGAGGCAATTTAAAAAAAAAATGGCTGTGAATAATTTTCTTTGTGGCAGTAGTATGCATTCTCCACATCTTTTAAGTTCCCTGCACCTTGGGAGTACAAACATATTTTCAATAATACATTTGGCAAGTTGCAGTTAAACAATGAGTTTGACAGAGTTAGGAATAACTTATTAAGTAGAGGTTTTTCTCTTGATGAATTATACAAGGCTGTGATGAGGGTAAGAAGGAGGTTCTGTAGTGGGAAATGAGCAGGAACGGACAAGGGGCCATGGTGATGAAGTATGGTTAGATAGGAGGATGGAAAGAGACAGTGAAGAGAAAATCTTTTTTGTTCATTGTTCAAGATGACACCTTGAAAAATTTTTTCCTGAGAAGGTGACTTTCTCATCCACTAGACTTTTCAATTTGAAGGAATTATTCAATTCAAAAAGATTGCAGGGGAAATGTACTCATTTGGGTTATTTTCTGTGTGGGAGATGCAAGGTGTGTGTCGGTGTTAATTTAAAAGGTACTAAGATCAATGGTGGAAATTTTAAAGCTGTTAACCATTTTGATTGTTGCTTGTGTGGAGTGGTATACATCACAGAAGTGCAGATGTACACCTACTAAATGGTATGTGAGGCAAACCAAAAGAATGGTTAAGAGGCGAATACTGGAACACCTAGGGGATATTAGGATTGGAATTTGTATAGTCTGGTGGCCCAACATTTTCATTCTGCACATGTTGGTTCTGATAGCTTTTTCTTCAGTGTTTTAGCCAAACCTTATTACAGTCAGGGAGGTTATTTTGTGCAGAAGTTGCTGCACATGGAAACTAAGTTAATTTTAGGACCTTACAACCATACAGAATAAATCTTGAGATGAATCTTAATCCATGATTTATTATAAGTTATGGTCCAAGTTTGGACAATGTATTTTAATGCTTTGCACACATTTATAAATCTACTGGTGATGAAGGGATGTGCATTATAATTTTTGGGGGCCATGTTGTGAAATATCAAAACTGTGTGGTTAGGCACTTTAATGAGCTGATTATGAGGTGTTAATTGGTTTGTTCACAAGAGGACTGCTTGTATGGTGTTGATTTATTCCCTCGAGGACATAAGCCAAGGTACCAGAAAGCACCAGTAAAAGTTTCATTTGCAGTCATACTGCTTTGGCTCCAGGTCTTTTTGTGTTTTTTTTTTGTTTGCTTTATATTCATTGTTATAAAATAAAACAACGCAATGTTTTTTGCACTCAGTCACTTTCATTCAAGTTCTGACAGGTGGAACCCAAAAGGTCCATAAGATGGTCCCATGAGAAATGTTGAATCTATAAAATATCCGAGGCTGACTGAGATCCCCAGCGGATCCCATCTCTTTTCATATCTGTAAATTACGGGGAAAAAACACATCACGTTCTACGATAGCTTGCTATCTCCAATCCCCTAAAACAAATCAGGACAGCGCAGCTAGCACACGTTGTCAAAAGCTCTCTTCCCATCACTTGCTGTACTTCTGCTAAAAGCTATGAACAATGTAGAACCTACCTGCTGTTTTCATCTATAATTCAAGCAAAAAGATACATTAATGCCTTACCTTCACACAAGTGGCTCCCCATCCCCCTCACTATTGTTACTTATGAGCCCGCTCACTGAAGTCCGCACTTTAGATCAGTGTCAAGCTTCATAGATATGCTACTTCCCTGCTCATACCTGAATCATTCTTTTATATTCCCTGATTTGTGCAGACAAGGCCGTCTCCCAGCTTTTCTAAACAACCTACTTTTACAAAATTCCCCTATAAGCTAAAATTCCACCTGCAATGTCTACATGCAAATACCTTAAACCCCTTCTCTCCAAACAAAATCTACATTCTACCATCATTTCTCTAATAATTAACCCTTCATATTCATCCTTCCTGAAGACCAGCTGTATCTGCAACATTTATGCTGACAAGAATCTGACCCTCAAATTAATATGTTTAAGCCGTAAAATTGTTCTGAAACTACTTGTACATTATAATTTTTTAGGCATCATTATTCTTGTGAATTTCTGTTCTAAGAATTGCTATGTTTCTTTGTAAACACTATCTATAAAAATGGGCAAGGTACACTGGTTGCATTATTTTACTTCCTTATCTGTAACTTTTATGAGGTTACTGGATTAAACTTTTATTCTATGACAGCTTTGTGACTAATAAAAGGCCCTAGTGATACAGTTCTACTTGCCTACTGAACAAGTAAAAATAAGATGGAACTTCTGCTATATGAAAGCTCATCCAGTCACAGATGCCCTAAACCTCCTATGGCTGATGGGTTACAACATAATAAAAGGGTCTATATTATATGAATGAAATTTCATACAATCGAATGCTGTAAACAGCGAAAATACTGGACTTTGAACACTTTATTGTAGGGGGCTGCACCCCCACTAATTATACATACCACAAACACACACAGATACAATTTTCCCCCCTTTTATGAAGAGTTTTCTGTCCAAATCGACACCAGTGTTAAAAGTTATTCTCTTGTTCTCTCCACTAGCCAATATGAAGGCAATTTGTCCCACAAGGGTCTGCACACAGACACGCACTATTTTTTCCTCCTTTTATGAAGAGTTTTCTATCTAAATCGACACCAGTGTTAAAAATTATTCTCTTGTTCTCTCCACTAGCCAATATGAAAGCAATTTGTCTCACAAGGGTCTGCACACACACACACACACACACACACAGACCGACCGACACACTATTTTCCCCCCTTTTATGAAGAGTTTTCTGTCTAAATCGACACCAGTGTTAAAAATTATTCTCTTGTTCTCTCCACTAGCCAGTATGAAGGCAATTTGTCCCACAAGAGTCTGCACTTATTCCATTCCTTTTCTCAACATATCAAAAAACTGCCCCTGGCTCTTCCTTACCTGCTACCCCATCCATAGGTTAAGTCCTATGCTAGCTGCCATTGTGGGCCTTTTTAAGCCTAGCCAATTTCACTAACAAAACAATTTCAATCACACCTCCTCCACCGGAGTCCCCGAATCCAACCATCCACAACCCCTTTTTTCTCCACTTTTTGCACAAGAGGTCAGGATGTCACTTCACCAGTGCAATCCTCTAGAGCCAAGGTTTACACCTCTGATTCCCTGGATCAGTAACGATAAGCGTACTCAGTTCCTCCAAAACAAAAACCACACTCCTTAGGACAAAAACTAAGCGAAGCTACCTCCACGCTATAAATTACTGACCACAATATTGTCGATATTGAAAACACAAGCTCATTTAAATACCTCGGATTCTGGCAAGATCCTTCCCTCAGCTTCTCCATATATATTAAGCAATACAAGAAAGAAAAAAACACTACTTTTCTGGGCTACCAAAATCTCCCCTTTCCTCAAACAGCTATCCAGATTCATAACAGGAAAAGGCATTTTACCATCCTAACTATTAAGTGGCCTTCCTTTGACAGCACATGCCTCAAAATTAAATCCCACTCTCATTCAAACACTCAGTGATAAACTCGCATATTTTATCACACTCACCAAAACACCATTAACACTGCAAAGCACTACAAATAGGAAAAGGGAGAATGGATGTCTGTCAGATAAAGGGGAGACCCGCTTCTTGGATCACAACTGTTAAACTAGGACAAAACCAAACTTTGTCTCCTCCACTTACTAGACTAATACAAGACTCCCCAACCTACAATCTTAGAATTCTTGACCATTCTATACCCTCTTTACAGATACCTCTGATACCTCAAACTAAACTTTACTGCAGTAATCATGGCTTCTCTGGACAAGGTCCCAAGATCTGTGAATCCACACCAAACTCACAGAGACACATTCTCTTACTCAAAATTCCATTCTCAGCTGGAAATACACCTCCTAACGATGTTTAAAATGTCACTACAATATTTCAAATCATAAAACTAAATCCATCCATAAATTACCACTTAATAATACCTTCCTTACTCCATCTGCTTTAATCCGTTCACACTTTAAATTTGTCATACCAATACACTGCTAAAGTACACCAAACTCCACATCTGTATTGTGAGCGGTCAGAGTCATCTATATAACACCCTAATAAAAGATATATTAATTTTTATGTAACTGTATTTAACAATGCAATGCATGTTTTACAAACCTGTTCACCTCTCTCTATAATTACAGGAATTATATACATCTATGCTTATCACTATTACTGAATATAATTCCGGCATATTACTAACAACTGCATAAACTTTTCCGCTTGGAACGTATTTGTGACTTAATGCTTTCCCTAGCTGAGACTGGAATTTGTCATTTGTGATGAGTGCTCTACATCAGTTAAATTTAAATAAAAGGAAGGTGCAATGTATTTACAAACTAGGACACAGAGGAATGCAGACCCTGATACACACACGTGTATCATATATATATATATATATATATATATATATATATATATATATATATATATATATCCTGAATTTCGAAATTACATAGCTAAATAATCACAATTCTGAAACCCGCGGAAGTGTGAAATTCAAAATCCCGAAGCACGGAGATGTTGAATTTCCACTACCGCTGGTGCGGTGTGTGGATGGATGTGTGAAAATATGTATGTGCAAGTGTGTTGGTTAGGGGCTTTAGTGTGTGTAAGTGTATGTTGTGACTGTGATGTGTGTGTGTGTGTGTGTGTGTGTGTGTGTGTGTGTGAGGGACTGTAAAATGTGTGGGTGTGAGTTTCCTTTGTGTGTCTGTGCGATATCAGAGTTAGAATATATAAGTAGGGGGATGTGGGGGGCAGTGTAGTATTATTTATTTGATTGTGGGGGCTGTGAAGACCGTGCCCTAGCCCAGCAATCAAGGAGCTTCAATCCTCACCAGGGAGGTCATCTCATAGAAGAGAAAAGGATAATTAATACACACAGTAAAGTACAATTTCCCTTAAGTGCACACACAGATCACAGTCAGTCTGGGACTGGTTGCTCTCTTGCTCACCACGTCACCAATAAGAATCCCCACTGGCACAGCTATAGGGTCCAGGTCTCAGCCTAGCTCTGCAAGCTAAAACCTCCAGTACCCTCTCTGTCCAACCAGTGTTTCATGACCCTGCCCAAGTAGCTGACACAACATGCACACACTTTGAGATAAGTATTTATACAACTTCACAGACACTCCTGGGAAAGGCTGACACAGATTCTCCAGCTGTGCCCCTTTACCCAGACTATATGGTGGTAATTACTGCCACCACCCAACTAATAATATCAGCTACTAAAAGGCCCTTAAAAGGGTGTACAATTATTACTGTGCAATATTATTATCCAATGGCAGTATGACTAACAGTCAAGGCTTACTTTAGAGTGGCCTATTACAATAACCTCTATAAATATGCAATGTACTCTAGAGCTCATCTCTACACAAAACAGCCATGGGTAGAAGGTTTTAAAACATCTAATAATAAATAATTAAAACACAAGATAAAACTACTACACCACTGATATATCTAACAGTTCAGAGATCACACAGAAACTTAAATTAATACAGTAGGATAGGTCTGATTTCAAAGAAAAATACCTAATTAATCTTTACTAGCTTTAACTATTCCTACAAGAAATCACAGTGCTGAAACTTACATGTGAGCACAAGGCAGAGAGCTGATAAGTTGGATATCAAGATCAAAATGCTTAAGTCTCTTGTGAGGAATAGTATTTAAACATTAGTAACAAACGTGTCTCTAAGGCCCTCCCAAATTACATAATTTTTGACAGTTAGGTTTTCCCAGTATTCATATTGCATCATCTTAACACCTATTGCATCATCTTAACACCTGGTCTGAGAAACTTAGAACAATAGAAGACATTTCACCTGTATAGTCTAAAAGAAACCAGAGCAATAAAGCACATTCCACATCTAAATTCTGGTCATAAACTTTTGCCTTAAAACAACGGGCATGAAGCCTACATCCAGATGCACTGGAGCCAAATTCTAATATGAAAGGGTCACAACATGCTTCACTGGGCCAATAGAATGCAATGTTGTTGCATATTTCGCAGTTCCACATTTCACAGTGTTCTTTTACACTCCAGAAAACATGCCTGTATTTTACGTATATTTACAAATGCCAGACTTCGCCCATGTCTCCCCAATCGTCACAGCTCTTCCCTCCCGGGGAACTCAAGCAAGTTTTTCAAGTGTCCCTTGAGAAACATCACTTGAGAGTGTCAGGTCTATCTGGGTGTACCTCACCCCATTCCCTGTCTTGAGAGCCCATCTGCACTGGCATTGCTAGTCCCACTGCGGTGCTGCACTGACATCATATGCTTGCAACCCCAGACTCCATCTTAGCAACTTGGCATTTTGCTGACTGGCTCTGTTTAACCATGTTAGAGGCTTGTAATCTGTCATCACAGTGAATTTTCTTCCATACAGATAAGGCTGAAGTTTTTGTAGTGCCCACACTATGGCTAGACATTCCTTTTCTACCGCTGCATAACATTCCTCCCTGGGTTGGAGCCTACGACTGAGATAAACCACTGGGTGCTCTTCTCCTTCTGAAGACATCTGGCTAAGTACAGCCCCCACACCATAGTTTGAAGCATCCACCTGCACAACAAATTCTTTGCTATAGTATGCACTGACTAACCACAGGGGGTCCTCCCAAAGCTTCCTTAAGCTTCTGAAATGCCTGCTCACATGCTGGGGTCCACACTACCTTATCTGGCCTGTTCTTCCTTGTCAGGTCTGTGAAGGGAGCAGCTATGGTACTATAATTGGGAACAAACTTTCTGTAGTACCCTGCTGTCCAAGAATGCCCTCACCTGCATTCTGGTAACAGGTGCAGGCCACGCCTTAATAGCTTCCACTTTGGTAGGTTCTGGCCTTATCTTACCACTCCCCACTCTATGTCCTAGGTAGGAGACCTCTGCCATATCCACCTGACATTTGCTCTGCTTAAAGGTCAACCCTGCCCTCTGCAGTCTGCCCAGCACTTCCCTGACATGCTGAAGGTGCTCTTGCCAAGAATGGCTGTAGATAGCAATATCATCCATGTAAGCAAGGGCAAACCCTCCTAAGATATGATCTACCAGCCTCTGGAAATTCGCTGGGGCATTCTTCATCCCAAAGGGCATCTTTGTGAACTCGTACAAGCCAAAAGGAGTCACAAATGCTGACTTCTCTCTCGCACTGAGAGTCAAGGGCACCTGCCAGTAACCCTTGGTAAGATCAATGGTTGTAAGATACTTAGCCCCACCCAGCTGCTCTAGGGCCTCATCTGTCCTAGGCATGGGTAAGCATCTGCCTCTGTGTGACTATTTAATTTCCTGTAATCCACACAGAACCTGGTGTTGCCATCCATCTTTGGCACCAGTACCACTGGGGAGGCCCAGGGACTGTTGGACTCTTGAATCACCCCTAGTTCCAAAGTCTCCTCTACCTCCTCCCTCAGAGTCTGTTTGACTCTCTCAGGCACCATATAAGGGGCCTGCCTGATAGGCCTTTGGGGTCCTGTAGCCACCTTGTGCTGCACCAGGTGGGTGCTCCTTGGTTTCCCGGTGAAGATGCCCCCAAACTCCTGCAACACTGCTCGGATTTCTCGAACCTGGGTATGAGATAGCTGCTGGGACATTGTTACCCCTTCCACTGAGGTGTCAGTCAGAGCCTCACTGAGGAGATCAGTCACAAGATCTCTCTCAGACTCCTCCTGCAATCCACTGCAAATGCTCAGCACAAGGGCCTCCATATCATGGTAATGTTTCATCATGTTAACATGGTACAATTTGTGCCCCTGCCATCTACCTAGCACTTCCACCATGTAGTTAACATCACTTACCTTTCTTAACACCTTGTAGGGTCCCTCACAAGCTGCTTGCAGCTTGTTGTGTCCGATAGGAATGAGAACCATCACCTGCTGCCCCACAGCATACTCTCTAGCTCGAGCATTCCTGTCATACCACACCTTTTTCTGTTGTTGGGCTAGTGCCAGGTTCTCCAAGGCCAAACCCATGAGTTCCCTGAGCCTTGTTCTGAGGTTTAGGATGTATGCCACAACAGACCTCTTGTGAGACTCACACTCACCTTCCCACTCATCTCGAATTAAATCTAGAGGTCCCCTCACCCGATGCCCATACAGTAACTCAAAAGGGTGAAAAACCTGTGGATTCCTGGGGAACCTCTCTGTAAGCAAACAGATAGAGCAAATATTTGTCCCACTCCCTTTTAAACTGATCTGCAAATGCCCACAGCATGGACTTGATTGCAGAGTTCAACCTCTCAACAAGACTATTAGTCTGGGGATGGTAGGGGGTGGTCTTCATGTGCTTCACCCCCACAGGACTTCCACAGAGAAGCCAGCAGGTCTGACATAAAATTGGCACCTCTGTCAGACAGTATTTCCTTTGGGAAACCTACCCTGGCACCTCTGTCAGACAGTATTTCCTTTGGGAAACCTACCCTGCTGAAAATCTCTAGCAAAGCATTTGCCACCTTCTTGGCCTCAATGGAGGAAAAAGCCACTGCCTCAGGGTATCGTGTAGCATAATCTACAATCACGAGGATATACTTTTTCCCTGTGGAAGTTGAGGTACTCGGAGGACCCACAACATCCATAGCTACCCTCTGAAATGGCTCCTCAATCACAGGCAAAGGCATCAAAGGAGCTCTCACCTTGTCTCCTGCCTTGCCTACCTTTTGGCACTGCTCACAGGTCCTGCAGTACCCTGTTACATCTCTGGGAATTCCAAGCCAATAGAAGTTTTGCATAATACGTCTCTTTGTACGTTTTATGCCCATATGATCTGAAAAGGGAATATCACGGGCTACGGCTAGAAGCGCCAGATGGTAAGCCCTAGGCACTATCAACTGCTGTACCCTCTCGCCTTCTAGCCCTCCCTCAGGGGTCCACTCTCTGTACAGTAACCCTTTGTTTCAGTATACAGATTCCACCATCCCTTGAGAATCAGGTGCCTCCTTAGCTACCTGCCTCAGGCCTTGCAATGTAGGGTCCGAGAGCTGAGCCTGTCTCAAGTCTCTCTTTGTAACCCTTCCCAGCTCCCCTTCTACAGGAAGTCTGGTATCCTCTGACAGCGGTGCCTCACTGTCAGCCTGGGTACTACTACTCACCTCTACCTTTGCAGTTACCCTGTCCAAGGGAACATTAGTACCCACAAGCAGCTGTGGCTCACATTCAGTCTTATTGCTACAGCGTAGCTCACTCCCTGAAGTAACCACCTCAGCAGTCCTGGCTGCAAGTATGCAGTTTGTCTGGGTCTCCCCCAGGCTACCAGACCCACATGCTTGCCTCTTAGCCTCAGTGCATGTAACTGCATAAGTATATAGTACTGCCTAATCCAAATCTGTCCCTTTCAGGACATCTGCAGGATGGTAGTTCCATACCCCTGTTGTCTCAAGACAACCCATTGTTGGCATTTTGTCTTTCCCACTTACTGACTCTTTCACCTTTTGTTCCCCACCTTGCCTCCGTGGACATCTGTATGCCACATGGCCCCACTGGTTGCATTCAAAACATTTAACCCTAGTTCCTGGACGTGTACCTGGACTAGTGGCTTCCCCTGCTACAGGCGGGTTCTACTGAGGCAGTCTGTGCTGCCCACCATGGTTTCCTTTAGTCCCATGAGCAGTACTGGGGTCCCTTTCCTGTGCAGGGCGGCCCTGCTCGCTAGGTATAGGTGTCCCTTCTTCCCCAACTCCTCTGAAGTAGTGCACTGTTTATCAGCTAACCAGATCCTCATGTCCTCAGGCATAGTGCTAAAGGCTTGTTCCCTTACCAAAAGGTCTGCCAGCCCTTCAAAAGTGGTGACCTGACATCCACTCACCCAGCTATGAAAATAAGTACTCAGTTCAGCAACATATTAATATACATTTTCATCTGCCTTGCATCTATGCTCACAAAACTTTTTCCTATACATTTCAGGTGTTAGCTTAAAACATTCTAATAAATGTCTTTTTACAGCAGTATAATCAAAACAGTCAGTGTCATGCATTTTTGCTAAAGCAGTTACAGCTTTACCATGGGTTAAGGGGGTCAGGAACCGTACCCAGAGCCCTTGGTCAACTTCATACTGTTTACACACCCGTTCAAACATATGAATGAAGCTATCAGAATTATCCCCCTCTTTAAACTGTGGAAATTTACTGACCTTTTGTGCTTTTGGGGTCTGGTTACTCCCTTCCTCATTACCTCCATGACTCTGGCTAAGAGTCAGCATTTCCCTCTCATGCCTCTTCTGCTGTTCATTTTCTTCAGCTTGTAGAATCCTCATATCCTCAGCTGCTTTTAGCTCCATATGCCTGGCCTCCAACTCAAGTTTCTTTAGCTCCAGCTGGATTTTTAAGTCCACTGCAGAAAGGCTGAGTTGTCCATTCTCCGAGGATATTGTACATCCACTGTCAGTCTGATTGTCCTCCATGCTGCTGTTTTCTGATGCAGCTGCAACCAAGGCTGCAATCAGGTCTGCTTTAGTCAGTTTTACATGCACCAGTCCCCTAGCTTAGCACATCTCTGCCAGCTGGCTCCTTGTCAGCGTTCCATACTCTTCTGCTGACATGCTGCCTGCTCACCCTGACTAACAGTAAGCTAACAAAAGAAATAAAATAACTGATCTGAACTCTGAGTATACACTGTGTGGCTGTTTTAGAGTACAAAACACTTAGAGATCACTATACATAAGCTACAGGAATTTGCGCTACCCACAGCACTACAAGCCAATTAGTATGTGAAGTAGATCCCGCCACTGCCAAACACTTGTGACGACCGTGTCCTGGCCCAGCAATCAAGGAGCCTCAATACTCACCACTAACACCAGGGAGGTTGTCTCATAGAAGAGAAAAAGGTAATTAATGCACACAATATAGTACAATTTCCCTTAAGTGCACACAGAGATCACAGTCAGTCTGGAGCTGGCTGCTCCCTTGCTCACCAGGTCCCCAATAAGACTCCCCACTGGACCTGCTATAGGGTCCAGGTCTCAGCCAAGCTGGGCAAGATAAAACCTCCAGTACCCTCTCTGTCTGACAAGTGCTTTGTGTCCAGAGTACTGACAACACACACACACACACTTTGAGATAAGCATTTATACAACTTCACAGACACTCCTGGGAAAAGGCTGACAGATTCTCCAGCTGTGCCCCTTTACCCAGACTATACAGTAGCAATTACTGCCACCACCCAACTAATAATATCAGCTACTAAAAGGCCCTTAAAAAGGGTGTCCAATTATTACTGTGCAATATTATTATCCAATGGTAGTATGACTAACAGTCAAGGCTAACATTAGAGTGGCCTATTACAATATGCTCTATAAATATGTAATGTACTCTAGAGCTTATCTCTACACAAATCAGCCACAGGTAGAAGGTTTTAAAAATATTTAATAATAAATAATTAAAACACAAGACAAAACTACTACATCACATATATATCTAAGCATTCAGAGATTACACAGAAACTTAAAATAATACAGTAGGACAGGTCTGATTTCAAAGAAAAATACCTAATTAATCTTTACTAGCTTTAACTATTCCTACAAGAAATCACAGTGCGAAAACTTACATGTGAGCACAAGGCAGGGTGCTGATAAGTTGGATATCATGATCAAAATGCTTTAAGTCTCTTGTGAGAAATAGTATTTAAACATTACTAACCAACATGTCTCTAAGGCCCTCCCAAATTACACTTAGGTTTTCCCAGTATTCATATTGCATCATCTTAACACCTGGTCTAAAAAACTTACAATAGAAAAGATTTCACATGTATATTTTAAAGACACCAGAGCAATAAAGCACATTCGACATCTAAATTCTGGTCATAAACTTTAGCCTTAAAACAATGGGGATGAAACCTTCATCCAGATGCACTGGAGCCAAATTCTAATATGAAAGGGTCACAACATGCTTCACTGGGCCAGTAGAGTGCAATATTGTCACATATTTTGCAGTTCCACATTTCACAGTGTTCTTTTACACTCAGTTAAACATGCCTGTACTTTACATTTATTTACAAATGCCAGAATTATATATCAAATTCTATTTGACTAGGCTGGCAGCCTTCGCCCATCTCTCCCCAATCGTCACAGGAGAGAGTTGTGTGTATGTGCATGAGTGTGCTGTATGTGTAGAGTACATTCAGGATTTTGAATTTCGAGGTTATGGGGTTTCGGAAATGTGTGTTGTAGTTGGGTTTTCGGCTATGTAATTTCGAAATACTGAAATTCAGGATTTAAATAATTCAGGATTACACAGTGGACCTATATATACATATATATATATATATATATATATATATATATATAATAAATACACACATGTATATGTATGTATATGTGTGTGTGTGTGTATATATATATATATATATATACACACACACACACACAAAATGTGTGTGTGTGTGTATTTATTACATACATATACAGGTCTATAAAGCAAATTTTCACAAATATGTATACACAAACACATACATATGTATAGTAGAAATTCATATCTATATATCTACAAACACACACACATATATATATATATATATATATATATATATATATATATATATATATATATGCCTTCGTTGAAGGCTGGGCGCCGGGCTGGCACCTCGGCACCATAAAAATCAACTGCCAATCATTAGCAGACCGGAGTTCTGCTGTGGTGACCCCTA
Organism: Protopterus annectens; assembly: GCF_019279795.1. Lineage (NCBI taxonomy): Eukaryota > Metazoa > Chordata > Ceratodontiformes > Protopteridae > Protopterus > Protopterus annectens. The sequence goes on from NC_056741.1 coordinate 7,353,712, forward strand.
ACTGGGAAAAGCCAAAAGAAAAACAACAACATTATATATATATATATATATATATATATATATATATATATATATATATATATATATATATATATATCCACATACACACACACACACACACACACACACACACATTTTACAAGTGTAATTTACTGAAAGGCATTTCAGAAGGAGCCTTTTAAGGAGGTGCATCAGAGCTGGAGGAACTCCTCTGGTGTCACGCGAGCCTCCTCGTTTTTTTTCTAAAATGTATTAAAATCCTAATGGAACAATTACTCATTTGACCCACCTCTGTTATAACAGGCACATTTATGACACTCTTCCAGACCCTGCAGTATCGACTATCATACGGAGTTGAGAATGCTGTGAGTGGAAAGAAATGTGTCCTACTATCTAACTCGTTTAGAGGGGTATAACCATAGTGCCCAAATGACAAGAGAATAACAGAAGTGACTTTGCATTAAAGCTCACCTCTCAGTTTAAGTATGTGACAAATGTATCTGGCACATCATGCAAACTCTGCCATTCTGACTGGTTGTTGTGGTTAAGTAGCTGAGGTATGAGACCCCCTGCTCTGTACTTTTTCAAAATTAGGTCTTTTTTTCTCGTGAGTTAAGGAAGGGCAGTAGTATAGCTTAGAGATGAAGGCAGGAAGCTGCAAACATGTTATTTCCTGTTGACCTCATTTTGGTTTTCACAACCTTACTTGCTTACTGTATGACTGACCACAAGTTACCTGATAAAACCGTTGCCCCAACTCATGAACTTCTATAAGTATTTACTTATTTTGTGTTAGCCAGTAAAACTCATGAATGGACCAATAAAATGTTTTGCACGAAGATGTTTGGGGGTGTGGACATTTGCTTTAAATATTATGCAGTCTCTGTGTCTGAGGCTGGGGATGGCTAACCATCCCTTGCCTCAAATGCATTTGCCAAAAACTAATAACAAGAAAGTGGAAACCGAAAATCAAACAAGGACTATAAACTCACAACGGCACCAAATAAGGCAAAATAAGGCACTTAAAATGAATAAATAACCGAAAACCAGGTTAATACTAAGCACTTTCTTCAGAAGTTCCTTGGTTCCTCGGTTATTATTCCTTTCATGTGCCAAAAACCCAGAGGAGGCTGCCTGCCTCTGACATACTTCTAAACTGGTATTTCTGCCTTCAAATGTAGTTTTGCCTCTAATAGGTACAATGGTTTGCTTCACAAAGTTACAGCTGTTGAAGTTTACAGACATTGAACAGAAGTTGGCCTTTTCACAAACTATTTATTAGTAATTGTCTAAAATGTGGCATCAGATTCTTCTGTTCTAAAGTATAAAAATGTTCCCTCTTTCTAACGCTCTGTATAATCTTTAAAGAAAAGACTAGTGCTATGGTTTTAAATGCTAAAACATTGAGCCATGTGCTGTGTGACCTTTTAAAAGACCATTCAAATAAAAATTACTGTGGTCATAGAGATAAAAGTCATATTGTTATTTAAAGTGTTAATAAATTTAAGAACAAGTTTGCAGGAAAATGAAAGAATATGGGAGGGGAATAACAAAACAAGCAGCGTATTTTTAACAAACTGCCCATGTACCATTCTGATTGCAAACACAAGTAGAAGAGCCCTCTCCTCAGACAATGTTAAAAGTATCGAAGTGAAGGAATAATGCTGTCATTTGGGACTCTGACCCAATAAATATGCATACCATGCTGATGTATTGCCACTGGTTTAACAATGGCTTCTGGACAGGTAGGCGTTTGTTTTCCCTTAACAGCTTTATCATTTCAGCTGGGACACCTCCAGCATGGTGACAATATTTACCTTTCAGGCATATTTGAAACAGACCCTAGAACTTGGGTGTATATGTTGTCTAGCATAACATGCTATTAATAATTAACAGTGTGGGGTGCATATATAATCTCAGTTATGTTATCGTATCTTGGTCTTCACAAAAAATGTGTTTTAACCATTGCAGTAGGAAGCACATGCTTTTTTATGCTGATGTGATATTTCCAAGCCCCTAATTCCTAGGGAATAGAAAGTGGGATTCTGAGAAACAGAATAATTTAATTTTAATTTATTTATTTTAACATTTGTTGACTGGGTAAGTCCGACTAGGACAGAGCCTATTTTCAGCGGAGGCCTGGGGAGAAATGCTCCAGATGCATGTCTTTGGAATGGGGAAGGAAACCCATGCGAATGCAGGGAGGACATGCAGACTACACACAGAAGGCACCCCAGCCGAGAATCGAACTGGAGAACCTCTTGTTGTGAGGCAACAACATTAACCTCTCTACCTCTGTGCCGCCCAATAACTATTAAACAAAAAGTATTAACTAGGGCCTTTGGGGGGCAATACATAATCTTGAAAAACTCAAGAGTTTGCATTGTTTTATTTAAAATACGTTAAACAAGTGTTTAACAGTGATCCATATGGACCATTTTCTAGCCTGCTTAGTGGTTGAAAACCAGAAACATGGTTATGTTAAACTCAAAATTTTTGTAGGTAAGTGGAATGTAGTACAAAGAAAGATGTAAGGTGTGTAACCAGCTTTTGTTAAGCACTCTAATGGCTGTTAAGCTCTAGTCTTTTGGTAGCGTGTTAAAACAGTCAGTACGGCAAGCCCAGAAAAGCAGTGACAAGCTAAAACAGCTGGAAAAGCTGCAGGATACTTCATTACCATGCTTTTAAACAAAATGTGGCAAAGTGAAGCATCCTAAAGGTTTTTAAAACTGTTGGGTCTTGAGAGATACCTTGCTTCTGTCTACAGTATATGTGGCATCTGTCTACAGTATGTGTAGCAGTACTGTCTTTTATGGCTTTCAAAGCTGTATAACACTTGTCCCACGGTGGTGGTTCTGCGCTGTTGCCTCACAGTTAAGACGTTGCCCGTTAGAGCGTCTTCTGTGTGTCAACATGCGTGAATGGGCATTCCTTCTTTGAACGTTGTGCGTTAGGCCCGGCAAGCCAGCACGTGAAAGTATACTGCCAATCAATAGCGGACCAGAGTTCCGCTGTGGCGACCCCTAACCGGGAAAAGCCGAAAGACACAAAAGCTGTATAACACTTCTCTCAACATTTTAAACCGTGTCCATTTTCTTTCCTTTCTATCATTACATCTAAATATGTTATGTTATCATAACTCACAGTATAGGTAAACTTAAGAAAATGTGTTGTTTTTCTTTTAAAATCTAAAATATACAGAAAACCAACACACTCAAATATCTATTGACACTACTCCAGTAACTATCCTATACATGTGAAATGAGGCGTAGTGAAGGGGCAGATGGTTCAAGCTGCACGGATGGTCTCAGACCATACAGATTTTATAGATGAGTGTGGGGTTTTAGCTAGTATGTTTTATAATAGGGGATACCCCAGGAGAATAGTAAACCAAATTCGTAATGAAGTTGTTAAGTGGGAACAAGGGTATTATATACCATTATTAAAGGAATATAATGAAAATTTGGTAACTATTAACCTGGATCAGGAGACAATTTCTATAGATACAAATACCCAGATTATGGAAATTAATAACAATAATGATAATAGAAATAATAGTAAAAAATTGTTTTGCTCTTTTGTGTTGATTTGTCACAGTAATAGTATGATTAAGAGAGATATACAGCAAAATAATTGGAGTATAATAAAAATGGATGAAATTTAGTGGAAAAATTGGGAACTAATCCAAATGTAATATTATAGGAGGGGTTTAAACTTTAAACACATCTTGGAGAGACAAGTACATGGTATGACGGAAGGAAAAATAAGTTCTTGTGGGATGTGTAATCAATGCCAATATGCCTTTAATGGATCAAGTGTTCAAATTATGAATAAAACAATACATGTAAAAGGTAAACATAACTGCCATACACAGGGGGTTGTATATACTGCTTTTTGTCTGAAATGCCCAAGATTTTATGTGGGTAAAACAGAACGGAAATCGTCTCAAATGATATATGAACACATGTACGATATTGCCCACCAAAAGGACACAAATGCATTGTACAAACATCTTAAAAAATACCCTGCACATAGTTTTAAATTCTTCATAGTACATCAGGTTATAAAGGATGCCAGAGGGGGACCTTGGAAGTTGAATTTGGGAGACAAGTCGACAGCGACCTCTCATTTGACACCCACGTTGCCAAAGTGGTTAGAAAAACATTCTACCTTGCACACCTCATCATGAACGGATTCCCATCCAGATCCAAGGATGTCATTGTACCCCTATACTCCTCCCTCATCAGACCCATGACTGAGTACAATGCCCCATTTGTTATGTACCTCACCCAGCATTTGCAACAGCTGGAGAGACCACAAAAGTACCTCACCAAGAGGATCAAGGGTCTCCAACATATGTCTTCTTCTGCCAGACTAAAGAAACTTCAGCTCTATTCAGTAGCATACCGCCTGCTCAGAGGTGATCTCTGCCTGACGTACAAGGCCATGTCCAATCAGGATCTGATGGACATGCTCCACCTCAAAAAATCCAAATCCATCAGGACCACGAGAGCTAAAGACTTAAACCTCGGCACAAGTATGAATAGGACATGCTGGAGGGATAGATTCATAACCCAGAGGCTTCCCATGCTTTGGAACAAGATCCCAGTTCATATTAGGCAGAGCCCCTCACTGACTCTCTTCAAGAGAAATCTTGATGAGTGGATGGGAGATTGTAAGTTTACCCCAGGGGTCACATCTGTGTCGCTGCTAGACAGGGGCACAGTAAACTAATTCTATTATACAACGGGACCTTCATTGTGTCACTACTAGACAGAGGCACAGTATTCTAAATTTATTCTGTACATTTTTTGTACCATTTCATGGGGTGGCAAAAGCCACATCACTATGGCTAGGCTTACTAATGCCCCAGGGCAGATAGCCTAGTACTATACTATGAAACTATGGTGGCAAATCTACCTGAATGCAAGTCCCCCCCCCCAGTCTAAATAATATGATATAAATAGTAATTTAAAATTAAAAGTGTATGATAGATAATAAGAAAATTAACTATTAAGTAAAATAAGTGAATGTTTTAGACTTTTTATAACTTTATGTATTAGTATATGTTTAAGAAAAAAATTATGTGGTATGAACAGCTATTGGCTGGTAATAACATGTGACAGTTTTTAAAGTAATATAAATAATGAACTGGCTATCTGAAGAAGTTTGGTGATTCAACTAAACAAAAGCACTAATAAAATTATTCTGAATAATATTTTGTGCCTTGTTTCCCACTGTCAGCCAATTTTTGGATTTTGTCATTGGTTAATATTGACATTGGGTGTTTGAATTTACAGTTACCCATCCAATCGTCCAGACTGCGTTTGAAGAGGGCCAACGAGGTCCTCTGTTTGACATGAAGTATAGGATCATAGGAAAGTGGCTAATAATCAAAGGTGACAGACTGAAGTGGTCATCTGAAACATACACAGAAACCCACTGGGCATCCCTCCCTAACATCATGTAAGAAACACTGCAATGAGTAACAGCAAGCCTACATTTCTGTACATATTCTGCCGCACAAGAATCTGCTGCTGTTTAAATATCTGCTAGGCAGACTACCACAGGCCTCACTAAGTTAAACCATCTGCCTCCTGCAAACATAAGATAGATGGACAGTGTCATCTTCAGGCCAGTTTTCCAAACCCGGTACCACTTTTCAGACATGGGTCAACAGGCAAAGGTGAAAAAATTACCAACATGGACATGGCACTCATTACTCAATGTTTAAATGAGCCCCATGTGTGTCTTTTTCTGTAATATATTCCTTTTTTTACTTGGGCAGAATGGGCCCATTACTGCTGTGGCTTGCACACTATAAGAAAATGGGCCAGGACACACTGCAAATTCTGTTACACTTCTGGGATCTTGAACATTCACCTAAGTTACTAGCAATTCAGGCAGATGGGACTTTGATAATGTGTCATTCAAGAGACAGCACCTCAAGAGTATCCCATTATAATTACCACCTGTACGCACATTGAAATTTAACACTACTAATGAAACAAGAATCCAGTAATCTGCTCTGGGAATAGAACGCACAGCCATCTGAACTTCCACACTCCAAATGCAAGTGCCACAACAGTCACTAGCATTAATAACAGTAATGCTGATAGAGTCTCTTCTTTAACACCCTCTAACAACCATGCAGTAATGGCACATATTACTTTTCCAGTTATCAGATCAGTTAGAATTCACAAGCAGATGACTAACATTTCATTGCACAAATATGACCTAGATCCGGTGCTTTTAATTAACTAATGCTTTAAATTAATTTATTAACTGGGGTCGTTACAGCACTGTTTCAAAGGAATCAGTTTCAGGTGTGCCTAAAGTTTACAAGTACAACAAATAAGACATTTGTAGTTTGCAGAAATGAAACATAAATAATTGGCGCAATTCAGAAAGGTTACCACAAGGCATACACCTTGTGATAACCATTTTGAATTCAGACAGCCCGAATGCAGTGCTGCAACATGAAGACAGGTAGTCTCCCCTGAAACTGCCTGAGGTAAGGCATTTATGCAGCCAAGTGATATAGCATAGCTGCTTCTGGCCACTCAAGGTAATGAAAACAGTCCATTTTGGTAGAGGTGAATGCTGGGGAGTTTAGTGTTCATGTAATGTTTGGTGGTGCAAGAGTGTATGTGATGAACTACAAATGTGAGTGAGTGTGGGCATGCGTGCTGGGCAGTAGTAGTACTGGGGTTAGTCAGTGGTGTAACAGGTAGCACACTCATCTTTGGTGCAGAAGGATGTGGGGTTCTATTCCCACACCAGGTAGATTACCTGCAGACACTGCAGTGCATTATAAGGGGGGGGTGCTGCATTCCTTCAGATGAGACATTAAACAGAGGCCCCATCTGGTTGACTTGGTGGCAGCTCACGTGGATGTAAAAGATCCAGTGGCATCAAAAAAAAAGGGAAATTCCCAGATTTCCTGGCCAAATTTCCACCAGTAGCTAAGTATAGGCCGCGGTGGTGGAGCAGTTAGCATTGTTGCCTCACAGCAAGAGGTTCTCTGGTTCAATTCTCGGCTGGAGCTCCTCCTGTGTGGAGACTGCATGTCCTCCCCGTGGTCAAGTGATGTTTAAAAGACATGCAGGTAGGTGCATGCGTGAATGGGCTTGCCTTCTTTGAAGGTTGGGCTTCGGGCTGGCACCTTGGCACTTAAAAAATCCACTGCCAATCATTAGCAGACCGGAATTCCACTGTGGCAACTCCTAACCGGGAAAAGCCAAAAGACATTAGTTTAGTATAAGTATCACCTCAGTTCTCCCCTGAAACGAGGCTACTATACTAGCAGGACAAACCCGGTCATCAAAGGATAGATACATAAAGAAAAGAGTGAGGGGAATCGTGTGTGTGTGTGTGTGTGTGTGTGTGTGTGTGTGTGTGTGTGTGTGTGTGTGTGTGTATGCGATCAGATAGGGAGGGGGCTGCATGCATGGGTTGGAGTGGCTGTCGTATTTCCTTAAAGGCACTAAAAGGGATTCCAACCCTGTATCACCAAATCTCCCAAACAGTATATTAGTATTCTGTTAAGCCTTGCTAACACGATTTGATTACCAGTGTTTACTACAGCAGACATCAGGGAAACTTGAATAAAAAGAAGATTATGAAAGAAAGAAAAACAAATGAGAACTACAAAAGAGGGGTTATAAAAGGATTTGAACATTAACTCACTGCACTAACAAATTAAAAAGAAATGCATCACTAATTTAACACAATGGGCATCAGGGGTATTATTCAATGCCCTATAGTTCATGAACTACAAAAGAAAGGAGTAGGAAATGTTAGGTATACTTCTAAACCTCACAACATTAAATTAAAAAAAAAAAATCAATGCAAAAGCTGAAATTAACGATGCTACAAAATCAGGGATGAATACTGCTTAATCTTCTTACAAACTTGGAAAGTCACTAGTAGAACAGCTTTTGCACTACCATGGATTTTACTGAAGGACATGAAGTGTGAAACTGTAAAATCGAGCATTAAATGACTTGACTGTAATCATTCATGCGTTATGAGGCAGGAAAATGAGACACTGCAATGTTCTGACACCTCAGAGACAGGTGGACTGTAATCATTCATGCGTTATGAGGCAGGAAAATGAGACACTGCAATGTTCTGACAACACAGAGACAGGTGTGGCATGTTTGTGTGAGTGACTGAACGCAGGGGTGTCTTGCTAACAGGATTTTATCATCAGTGTAGTGTTAACTGCTACAGGAAGCACTGTTTAGTTATCAGCAATTCAGAGGCAAGCAAACTAGCTGATAATGAGGTAATGCAAACTAGCCGATAAGTCTTATCTTGTTGCAGCTAATGTTCATAGGTTCATAGATTAGTAGTAGGTTAATTGCCCTTGTGGGCCATTTTAAACCTAGCCAATTAACCCATGGGACAATCGAACCCCGCACCTTGCGTTTGTAAGGCAAACACCTTAACAGTTATGCCCCCCTCCCTGCCTTTCCATTGCAAACATACCACACTGCAGAAACAGGGCCTTTTTACTGCAGTGGGGTTCTTCCTGAATCCCTGGAAATGACTGAAGATACATCGATTGTTTTGCTGTAACTTGAATCATAAAATACATCAATTAAATATTATCATCACGCTGTTTACAATTAAACTATTTACAGAATTACAGTAGATGGATGCATCAAAGCTGCCACTGTAGGTTTTTAAAAGGTTAAATAATTTAAATTCCAATGCATATACATTTGTGCTATATTCTCAATTAAGATGTTAATATCCGTTTCAACAGCAGCAACCTTATCAGTTCTCACATTTCCACTTTGAGTCCTTTGTGAAAATAAGGAAGACAAAAACTCTCATTACTTTGCATACTCTCTGTGCTCTGACAGGACACCAAAAATCAAAGGCAAATGTCTGTAATTAGGTAGCTTCAGCAGACAGAAGTGAGCCAAGTACAAACATGCATAACTACTAGAAAAAATGTTCAGGAAACACAGAAAACGGTTTTATTCAGATAAAAAAAACAAGTATAAAACAACAAATACCATGTATAAGGTTAATAAAAAACATTATGGCAGTGAAACTTTTGTATGCCGTGGTGGTATGGCGGTAGCATTGTTACCTCACAGCAAGAGGTTCTCCCGTTCGATTCTCGGCGTGGCTTGGGAGTGCCTTATGTGTGGAGTCTGTATGTCCTCCCCATGGTTGGGTAGCGTTTGAAAGACATGCGTGCGTAAATGGGTGTGCCTTCGTTGAAGGTTGGGTGTCGAGCTGGCACCTCGGCATTTCGTAAAAATCTACTGCCATTCATTAGCAGACCGGAGTTCCGTTGTGTCGACCCCTTACTGGGAAAAAGCCGAAAGACAACAACTCCAGTGAAACTTTTGACTACAAAACTGGTATTAAAGACAATATAGGAAGTGATGTCAGTGGGATACATTCAAAATATCAACTGGTCAATATATCCAAAATATAAACTGATTAATATATCCACTGTCATAAGATCGAACATAGGCAGCATATTCTGCAAGAGTGCATTACAGTGGGGACTGAGTTTTTGCCTTTCCCAACTGTAATGTGATCTCAGAGTTGCTATATACAAGTAGCAGAGGGTGCAAGGGGCTTTGCTCCCCTGTACAGAAAATGTTTACAGTTTACTTGGGGTCTTGTGTTTCGACCTTTTGTGGTTGATGTTATGGAAGTCAACATCCTGGCTATTTGATATGTTGAATTATACTCCGTGTCAGTATATGGAGGAAATTATGTCATAGGATGTGGCTATTTAACAACTGGTGTTTAACTAAAGTACTGTTCTATTAATCTGATAAAGCACATGATTCAAAAGCTTATTGTTTGCATACGTTTTATTACCCGACTAAGGTAATACAATCAAGACTAGAAAAGCATCTACATTAGCTGGTCCCATCTTTTTATCTGGGGCAAGCCACCAACCCACAGATGGCCCACTCAGTTACTAAACAACGTCCACTTTTCAGCCACTGCTGACTCCTTCTAAGACTTGCTTTTGCGCTATACACATATGTGAACTGTGCCTCAGGGCAGTGGTTAGCACCCAGTAATATCCAGAAGCAGCTCTTCCCAGTTTACTATGAAATTACACCCCCTTACTATGTGCAACCTATACGGATTGCTGTAAATTTTTCAGTACTACTGCTGCTGTCCCTTTTCCTCAACTTATTCTAGAATTTCTTTGTTACCTGGAGATATTAAGTAAGTGAATTTTGTCATACACCTTTTCTTTTGTGCTGAACACTTCTAATAGTGAAAGCAAAACAATTCTGTGCAGGTTCTATGTACCACAAATGCTGAGAAGGGGTGATAAGCAAGCAATAATTCCTGATAGGGTGTTATTGGGGAAATAATACCAACCCAGGAATATTGTGATGCCCTCGAATGGTGTTATTTCTCCACCACCACCCACACCGTCAGGCATTACTGCACTGAAACAATAGGCTATCTTAAATTTCTTCATATTTACTTGTTTAATATTTTTCATGAAAAACAGTACCTCAGCCTAATGATTCAAAGTTGTTCTACTATATGTAAATATTGTTGGAGGAAATATTAGTATTTAATGTCAACAAACATACACACAAATTAACAGAGACAGACATGCAAAAGCAGACACAGACGCACACTTACACACACACATGCCCGGTAATTCTCTTGACTGTATGCACCTCATCTGTCACTGTGATCAAAAGAATAAGAGAAAAAAAAAATCATACAGTGCAAAGCACCGCTACTCCTCCCATCCAAACTGTCACTGATTTTTGAAGAACATCCTTAATTTACTTCCTTTATTTTCTGGTAACTCGACAAGGATTACTCAAAGTCAAACACTATGTTCTACCACTACTGTTCATATAACACATGCTGATGAGAAGTCTCTTCAGATCCAAATTCTTTACATAAAAAGTTGACAGATTATGCATTTCCCCTCTCTCTTGCGTGTGCACACGCACGGGTGCGCGCGCACACAGACACATTTTTTTTGCATCTTTTCACCTTGCTAAACACAACTTTTTAAACCGTGCTTAGCAAAATTTAGTAAGTCAGCCAGTCTTTGTACTGGAGTTACTTTTGCTAGTTGATTTTTAATTTTATTTTATTTTTATGTTTGCTAAAAGCAAAGCTGTGTTTACAGAACTAAAAAACTGTGTCAGTTTGGGTTTTTTTTTTCTGTCCAAGCTTCATGGCACCATAACATACTGCTATGAAGCAGTGGACTTTTTTTTTTTTTTTTTTTTTTTTAATGAGGGTATGCCTGTACAGTAATACCCTAAAGGAGAAAGTCGCCCTTATTGTAGAATAAACAATGTCCATGATGGCCACTGACATATCTGTTAACACAGTCTTAAAAAACACACAAAAAAAGATACAAGATTACCCTGATCATAAAAAAGTAATCTAAATTAAGTAAAATAGGTAACCTACTTTACTTATTAAATCTTCCATACCTGTCTATGAACACAATTTGATATCAAAGGTTGAAAGCAATATTTATTTAGGTATTCATTAATTATACCTGAAGACTAAATAGGAAAATCTGCAAATGTAATATGCAATCAGTAAACAAAGATGTGATCGTAACATCTCTCTCACACTCATAGCACAAGAAATTCGGACAAAGCCAAAAAAAAAAAAAAAACAGGGACAAAGTTTAAATATCGTTCTTTGTAAACTTAGAATGTTTACAGAATAAAAGATTTTGTGTTTGCATGCATTTTGAAAGTTATGATGTCTGAAACTCAAATGTCTTATCATTACTTACTGAAGATTCAATAGTCACTGAACTGACTGAAAACCACAACTTTTATGAGGAACAGATCACACATATAAGGCAAAAATCTGGATAGTTGAGAGGTATGGATCATGACCAGCTAGTTGGAACCAGATGCCTACTGATATGAAAAAAACTGCAACTCTTCAAACATTCAGAAAAATAAACCTAAGCAGTAGTCATAAAATTAATTTAAATGCAAACTCTTCTCACTCAGGCTAGGTCCACAGCTTACAATAGCAGACATACGTGACATAATGTTTGCTCTTGTTGTGTCTTTCGGATTTTCCCGGTTAGGGGTCGCCACAGCGGAACTCCGGTCCGCTAATGATTGGCAGTAGATTTCTACATGCCGAGTTGCCAGCCCTGATGCACAACCTTCAACGAAGGTACACCCATTCACGCACGTCTCCACACAGAAGACGCTCTAGCTGAGAATCGAACGGGACAACGTCTAACTGTGAGGCGACAATGCTACCGCAGCACCACCACTGCAGTATAATGTTTGCTCTTGTATATAATGTAAATATTTTTTGAAAAATGTTTTTGCTATACGGTCTTTCTAGTAACTGCCTAGTGAAGGTTAAACTTCTGTAATTATACTATTGTAATTTGCTTTTACTTTACTCTTGTAACAGGATCATGGAGAAAAGGGTGAGTAGTCCAGCCCATCTACCCAGTCACCAAACTGTAAAATAATAAATCAACCCATCACAGGACAGAGCAAATGTGCCTGTGGAAAAAAAGTGTGTGCAAACTTCACCACAAAGAAATGTATTAGAGATAAAGGGAAACATCCCTTATTATGTATGTGATTAACTGCTGCAACAGATGAACTTGAAAACACAAGACAAGTAAAACTTAAGTTACCTACTTTCACATCTAACTCCTGTAGTGCGCACTGCAGTATTTAGGATAAACCATTTTTTTTTCATCTTAACTTTAAGCTTCTATTTGAAAGACCACCAATTATTGGAGAGCCCACATTTCACCTCTCAGCAGTCATCCTGGGATTAGTGCTTCTGTTTTCTCCTGGTGAGAGAAGGAATGCAGTTACATTATTTCCTGGAGACTGCTGATCACCAGGAAGCTTAATAAATGCTTTATAGGTGACAGCTTGAAATCTGTGCTTATATTCTGATCCTGGTGAGAGTAGGAGCAGAGGGCATTGATTCCTGACTCTTTCTGGTTGGGGAGTGAGTGCCTGTGCTTAACGTACCTGATTGGTCTGGTTGCTATTCGAGGCATCTACCAGAAAAAGGCTACAAGCCTGCAGATCCTTGCATCATCTGGGACAAGACTGTGGATCACCAAACAGGCCATGGCCTGCTTCTTTTCTTGGGATTGGTGCTACCATTTTGCTTCTGGTGAGAGAAGTAGCAAAGCAGTATTGTATCCCAACAGAGTGAAGCTGTGCTGAGACCAGCATTAGTAGTAGCCAGGCTGTAGTCATTCATGCAACTCCCCTCTTTTCATCATTCGTGACAAGCTAATTCTTTATTTTCAGTAAGCATTGCTTGATTTCTTCCTAACTTTAGAATACCTGGCTAAATACTTCATCTTTACATTTTCAGGGTCTACATATTGCTTTCCCCTCAGGTGTTTGGCAGTGCTCTGTACAGACTCAGACACTTTGAGTGACATTTTTCCTGTAAAAGGCTTCAGTACTTAATATATTGAGCTCATATCCAGGCATGTCTAAAAGGTCAGTTGTCTGTGCTTTCTCCTGTCAACCTGGTAAACTTGGGCATCCTGAGGCAATGTAGCAGCTGCCTCATGTACACGGACAACCCTCTCCTCTAACCTCCCAACAGTATGACTTGTGAGAGATGCACATATATAGCCAAACTGAAAGCCAAGCACTCTCCAGCCAAGACTGGATTAGCCACTCAAGAGGAGAAGGTTAACACCTGCACCACACCACATTCAACACATCCCTCCATAACATACACCACCACAACCCTCGCATAGTAACACAAAACACACACCTACTTTTGTGGAGGGTCTCAATAGAAATCTGCCCAAATAACAGAGACTTCTGAGGCAGAAACGCAAACCACCACCACATCTCAGCACAACCATGAGAGACACAGCTCACATAAACAGTGTGCCACTCAACCAAAGCCCATACGGCAAAACAACTTACCCAATACACTAGTCATAGGTGACTCAATAGTAAGGCATACTGATGCCCCACTCACTAGGTCGAATAAGGAGAAAGTTACGGTCAACTGCCTGTCGGGTGCCAGGATCTGCCACATAGCGCATGCACTTAGGTCACTCCACAAGAGGTACAAATATGACTCTGTCATTGTCTGCGTTGGTGTGAATGACCAGAGACTTACCTCCCTGGACTATATAAAAAGAGACAGAGGAGCTCTCGGACCTTGTAGCCCAGGCAGGTATGACCCTAGCTCTGAGCAGCATCCTACCGTCACCCAGAATGATACCACAGTACAAGCAGAAAATGAATTATTTCAATAATTGGCTAAGTTTCTGGTGTCATTCTAAGGGGATCCCGTATCTGCTTGGGATGACATGATTGACAGACCTCGACGCTTTGCCAGAGATTGTCTGCACCTTTCACCCCAGGGATTCCAGATACTGGCCAAGGCTCTTGTCCCCCTATAGTGCCTTTTTAGGCAATATTCTGAAGATGTAATTACCACCGTAACAGCTAAAAGCAAACAAAATTTGAGGGTAATGCTACTCAATGCTAGAAGTCTAAATCTCAAAATGCACTCGCTCGAGGCACAAAATGGAGAACATGAACATCTGTGCAGTGACAGAGACTTGGTTCAAGGCTCGGGAGAGCACCCCAGCACTACCACGCTATGATTGATACCACACCTTTCGGCCCCTAAACCTGGACCGAAGCACTAAAGGCAGTGGTGTCTCCATGTTCATACAGGACATGCACACCTCCAGACTAGTAGCCCAACATAACACGTCAGAGATACTTCCGGTACAACAAACCTGGGTAAAACTGCAATCCAGGTTGTAGCCTACTAGAGATCCCCCACCATGTCCCAAGACTCATACTCCACATTCCTAAACGCATTGGAAAATATTACGGTACAACCCAATACCCTTATACTGACAGACTTTAACTATCCCTCCATTAACTGGGAAAATTACTCATGAACCAACACACTTGCTCAACATTTCCTGGAATTCATTAATTCCACTGCCCTGGACCAACTCTTTCTTACCCCCACCAGGGGTAGAAACATCCTTGACCTAGTCATTACTAACATGGGCGATCATTGCTCTAGACCAGTAATCAACTCCTCCCTGATCAGATCTGACCACAAGCTAATCACCATGGATATCCACATCCCACTCTCACTCCTAAAGGAAACCGTAAAAAAACTTCTCCAAAGACAATTTTGGACTTCTAAAAACAGAGGTGGCTAACTTCACGACACCCATGCAAATGGAAAATAGGTGCATGACTGAATCATATGCCAATGCACTGTATGAGCACATACACAAGTGCATGAATGGGCCATACCAAACAAAGTATAATTGTGTACACTTACCATAAATGTAGATGTTAGAGTGTATTCACTGTATTCACTGTTGCAGTCACCACACTTGGGTTATCTGCCTGCAGGTAACCCTCAGTTGGCCCTAATACCAGAGTCTTAGGATTTCTGTGTTGGATGCTGTCGCTTCTTCCATGCTGTCAGGTCGTCAGGGGTATAAAACAAGCAGCCTATGCCATTACATCAGGTTTTCTTGCCCAAAATGTCAGGAGCCCCCACATAGGAAGCTAGTATATGGTGGGGAACACTACCAGTAAAAAGTAAATACCAATGCCATTGGGAATGGCCATAGAGAGGAGAGGTAGAAAGATAGAGAAATCAGGGGAGCTGGAGGGAGGGAAACCAGGACTGCAACAGTGAATACACTCCAACATCTACATTTATGGTAAGTGTACACAAAGTACAAGTTGTGTACACTTACCATAAATGTAGAAGTTTGAGTGTATTCACTGTTGCAGTCTTTACATTTGGGTTATTTGCTTGCAGGTAGCCCTCAGTGGGCCTGATTGACAAAGTCTTGGGTCCTGCGTCAGTTGCTGTCCCTTCTTCCATGACGTCAGGTTGTCAGGGGTATATAACATGAAGCCGACACCATTACACCAGTTTTTCTTGCCCCAGATGTCAGATGCCCCCCTAAAGGGGAGCAATTAAATATAAAAGTGCAATGATATACCTCCAACAAAAAAGCAAATACACCAGAAAGGCTTTTAAGCATAGTAAAGGAAAGTAGAGGTATAGCGAAAAGAAGTTAGGGAGCTGGAGGGAGGGTAACCAGGACTGCAACAGTGAATACACTCTAATATCTACATTTATGGTAAGTGTACACAACCTGTACTATGTTCTTTGCGTTTCACTGTTGCAGTCATTACATTTGGGTAGATTCCCAAATCTATGGTTGGGAGGAGGAATTTAGATAGCATTAGGACCAGCTATAAGGCCCTGCAAGACTGCAGTGGCAAAGCCAGCTCTGGATTTAGAGAAAATTGGCAAATGATAATGCATGGTGAAAGTATGTACAGAACTCCAGGTAGCAGCTTCTATGATGTCCCTGGTAGGGTCACTTCTAAGAAAGGCTGTAGTGGTAGATGCAGCCCTGGTGGAGTGAGGTCTGATCCCCTGGGGGATAGGTTTTCCATGGTGCTTATAGCAGAAATGAATGCAATGGCCTATCCATTTAGAAATGGTTTGCTTTGAAATAGCCTTCCCTTCTGCCCCTGCAGCAAATGCCACCAGCAGTTGTTCAGATTTCCTTAGAGTTTTAGTCCTGTCCGAGTAGAATCTAAGTTGTCTGTGCACATCTAAGGAATGCAGTATCTGTCCCCCTTCGTTTTGTGAATTAGGAAAGAAGGTTGGCAAATGAATAGACTGATTAAGAGCCACACTGGATACCACCTTGGGCATGAAGGATGGATTGGTTCTGAGGGACACCCGGTCCACATGAAAAATGATGAAAGGCTCCACTGCCATAAGGGCCTGTAATTCAGATACCCTTCTAGCTGAAGTGATTGCTAAAAGAAAAGCTGTTTTCCAAGAAAGAAATTTTAAGTCTGCAGTAGCAGCTGGTTCGAAAGGAGGTAGAGTGAGTTTCTCCAAAACAAAGTTAAGGTCCCAGGCTGGAGTTGGAGCTCTCCTGGGTGGTCGGAAAATTTTGGCCCCTCTGAGGAACTGCTTGAGCAGTGGATGAGAGAAGGGAAGATCTGTGTTAAAATAAGCTGAAATGGCTGAGGCGTGGATTTTAATGGAGGAAAAAGACAGGCCCTTGTGAAGCATCTCAGTTAAGTATTGTAAAATCTGAGGTAAATTGGGCGCTGCTGTGCTCATCCCTCGAGACTGATTCCAGGCACAGAATCTTTTCCATTCTTCAGCATAAGATTTTCTAGTACTAGGCCTCCTTACCTCTAAAATGATATCCATCACAGGTTTACTGAGGGATGGAAGAGGAGCGATTATGTAATTAGCCAGGCTGCAAGGTTAATTGTTAGAAGCTGAGGGTGCAGAATCTGTTTCTCCTGCTGAGACAGCAGGGAAGGAGTCTGAGGCAGGTGCCATGGGGATAACCATGACACACTGTGCAGGATGGGGTACCAGTGTTAGCGCGGCCAGTCTGGAGCAATCAAAATCATCCTTAGTTTGTCCTGTTTGACTTTTAGTAGTACTTTGGAGAGCAGAGGCAGATGGGGGAAGGCACAGACTGATAAGTTTTTCCAACTGAAGGACAGAGCATCCACTTTCCAGGCTTGCTTGTGGGGAGTCCTTGTGCAAAATTTGTCCAACTGATAGTTCTGGGTAGGCAAACAGGTCTATATCTGGGCTCCCCATTTGCTTGTCAACATGTTGAAAATCCTTGGTTCCAGTTTCCACTCGTGTGGGTCCATGAGATTTCTGCTTCGTCCATCTGGGAGTGTATTTAATTTTCCTGGCAGGAATTGAGCCTGTAGGTGCACTTGGTAGCTCAAGGCTGTGTTCCACAATGACATGGCTAGTCTACAGAGGGAGTATGAATGTGTACCCCCCTGCTTGCTTATGTACCATATAACAGTGGTGTTGTCCATCTTTACCATAAGTTGTCCTGGAAGAATGTGGTCCTTGAAGGCTGTCAGAGCATTCTGTACAGCTAACATTTCTTTTTGATTGATATGCAGGTGCATTTGACTTGGGTTCCATTTGCCCTGAATGCACTTCCCTGCCAGGCGAGTCCCTCATGCATAGTCTGATGCGTCTGTTAGGGTTTGGGCAGCAGGGGTTGGTGTGAAAGGTAGTCCCCTTGTTTTGGTGGCAGGCTTCTGCCCACCAAAGGAATTCTAGGCGTAGGCAAGGTATGAAAGGAATCATTGCTTCTAGATCCTGAGAATGTTGACACCATAGGTTTTTTTAGATACCACTGTAGTTTCCTCATATGCAGTCTTGCATATGGAATTAGAAGAATACAGGAAGCCATGAAACCCAAGACTTGCAGTATTTGTTTTGCAGATAAGCAGGGTTTTTGTGGCCGCTTGTTTAAAGTAGGTTGTCAAATTAATTTGTTTCTCTGGTGGGAGCTAAAGTCATCTGGGAAGTTGTATTCAAGCTTGCTCCCAGGAATATAAT
Source organism: Protopterus annectens (assembly GCF_019279795.1). Lineage (NCBI taxonomy): Eukaryota > Metazoa > Chordata > Ceratodontiformes > Protopteridae > Protopterus > Protopterus annectens. The sequence goes on from NC_056741.1 coordinate 7,372,135, forward strand.
TTGTTGACAGGGTACCAGGTGTGATTTCTTTTCATTAATGGTATACCCCAGATAAGTTAGAACCCTTTGTACAAAGGCCAGATGATTCATATCCTGGTTTTTTGCCTGAATTAGACAATCGTCCAGGTATGGGTATATATCTGAATATTTCTTTGCCTGCAAAATGCAATAACTGGAGCTAGTCACTTTGTGAATACCCTGGGGTGCAGTAGATAAGCCAAAGGGCAGTGCAGAGAACTGATAGTGCGTGTAGCCTGTTTTGAAGCGTAGGTATCTTCTGCAAGATTCCCTGATTGGGATGTGCAGGTATGCTTCTTTTAAATCTAGTGTTGCCAACCAGGCATCTTTGCCTAGCATAGGAAGTAATTGGTGAAAAGTCAGCATCTTGAATTTTGGAATTTCCGAAAAGGTGTTTAGAGTAAACGGGTCCAGGATAGGACGCCACAAATTGTCTTTTCTGGGTAACAGGAAAAGTCTTGAATAGAAACCTTGCCCCTTTTCCTCTTCCGGTACCAGATGAATAGCCCCCATGCTTAAGAGATAAAGTACTTGTTTTTGGTCCTCTGCCCACTGATTTGGGGGTAGGTTCTGCCACCAGCTTGGTGTTGGCAACGTGTGGAAGTGAAATCTGTATCCCCTGGGACACTATATTTAAAACCCATTCGTCCTGGGTAATGAGTTCCCAGTTCTTTGCATGAAGAGCAATCTTTCCCCCAAAGGGGCAGTCAGTTGAGAAGTGTTTGAAAATTTTAAATGGAAGTCATTGAAACAGTTTACCAGAGGGGGGAGTCTTATTACTCCCAGGTTTGGAAGCGGAGGCCCCCCACTGCTTAGTCCTGTGTGTCCCCTGGGACTGAAACCTGGGGCTTTTGCTGTGCCTGTGTTTGGCTTGAGAAGACCTAGAAGGGGCTGAAAAGGACCAATTCTTAGAGGGCCAGTGCCTACTAAATCTAGGAGGCTGAACTTCTAAGAAATATTTAACAGTTTGCATAGATTTAGCTTTAACTTCCATCTTTTTAAGAACTTCCTCAGCCTTGTTGCCAAACGGGCGGTCCTGGTTTAAGGGAGCATCCAACAATTTAGCTTTAACATGATCAGGCAAAGACTGCTTCTTTAGCCAAACATGCCTTCTGAGCACAGACCCAGTAACAGCAGCCCTGCAATAGGTCTCCAATGAATCAAAACCACATTGCAAAGTATGTTTTCCAACTTGTTCAGCAGAATGCATTAAATCCTGTAATTCTTTATTTTCCACAGTCAGGAATCAACATAATGTTCTGTTTAAGCAATCCAATAATATGTTGCTGATACTTTAACATATGAAACTGGCAGTTTAAAGCCCTAACGGCCAAGGCTGAAGGGTAAACCTTCTTACCCCATCTATCCAGCACCCTGGAATCAGAAGGGGTAGGATTTTTAGCAGTAGAAGCCTTGATGTTCTTGGGCACCTGTGAAATAGTCTCTGGGTCTGCAATAGGATTTTTAAAAAGAAACTTGTGTGACTCAGGGACCCTGTAGTATCTGTCAGGTTTTCTGGGTGCAGGAGGCAAGGAATCAGGGACCAAACTAGATTCCGAAAAAGCATCATCAACAATGTCTAGTACAGGAGGAATAGCTAAAGGCCTATGCTGAGGCAGGAGTAAGAAATCCCTAAGCCTCTTTTTTGAATCAGAAAAATCCTGGCTTTCCCAGTGGAAATGCTCCCTTAGTATATGCAAGGTTTCCCCAAAAGAAAAATCCTCTGGGGGGGGGGGGGAGCAGAGGGAATGGAGTCATCTGCATCAGAATCCTCTTAAGTAGGTAAGAGCAAATCCAGATCATCAGAAAAAACAGAACCCTGGTCAGAAGATTCATAAACAACTTCAGTCCTAGGCCTCTTAGAAAGGGGGGGGGGGGTTGGCTACCCCTGATTAGAATTATTAAATCTTCAGCCATTCTTATTTTTTTTTTAGGCATAGAGGCCTGAGCATGTGGCCTGGACGTTAGTTTTTTAAGCATGGTTAGAGATTTAGGCCTAAGTGAAGAAGGAGGCGTCGGTTTAATATGCAAGTCCACAGGTCTGAATACACCCTCAGAAGCTGGTGCCTGCACAGCAGCTCTGGACATATCCAAGGTAAGAGACATCTGCGGGTTCCATAGTTGAAGCATCTCGCGGCATACCGGACTCCGAATGGGTCTCAGTAGAGGCCTGCAAGTCATAAGTAGCGGGTATCCGGGGCTGTGAAAGCGCCTCACTGAGTACCAGTGAACTGGTGACTGGCTTAGGAGAAGCATCATTGACAGTTTTGGACCTTGGCGGCCTGTCTCTCTTTACCTTTGTGTTTTTTTGGAATCCCGGTAGTCTGATGGCTAACCGACGACATTTCTGCATAACTAAATAGAGAACCGAAATATTTAGAGACGAAAATATACCTACGACGGATAGTGTGCTAATTAAATAAAGCACAAAACCGACAGCAAGGTATGTCGTGGTCAGGGCCTAGGCAAGGAATACAGTATGAATGAAATCTTTATGAGGTACTTGCTTTCCACAAGTAATGCAATTATTAACTTTTACTGACATTGGCAAGGAGCAAGAAAAAGTTTCCCCAACAGGGTACTTCGCTTTAGTTGAAGACTTCGGTTCTGAAACTCAAAAACGAAAATTTCAGAAATCGGCCGACTGGCACTTGCGAACTGCTTCTGCTTTGGGCACTGCACGGCAAGAAAGACTGATGTAATGGCGTCGGCTGCATGTATTATACCCCTGATGACCTGACGTCATGGAAGAAGGGACAGCAACTGACGCAGGACCCAAGACTTTGTTAATCAGGCCGACTGAGGGTTACATGCAAGCAGATAACCCAAATGTAATGACTGCAACAGTGAAACACGAAGTACATCTGTACTATGTTCTCCGTGTTTCACTGTTGCAGTCACTACACTTGGGTTGATTCCCAAAACCGAGGAAGGGTGGAGGCAGTCAAGAAGTGCTAGGGCTGGCTAGCTTGCCTTGCAAGACTGCTGTAGCAAATCCAGCTCTGGATTTAGAAGAGACTGGTAAGTGGTACTGCTTGGTGAAGGTAGGTGTGTACAGAACTCCAGGTTGCAGATTCCAGAATGTCCCTGGTAGAGACTCCCCTGAGAAATGCTGTAGAGGTGGAAGTAGCCCTAGTGGAATGTGGTCTGATCCCCTGTGGGGTAGGTTTTCCATGGTGCTTGTAACAGAAATGGATGCAGTGTGCTATCCATTTGGAAATATTTTGCTTTGAAATGGCCTTACCCTCTGCCCCTGCAGCAAAACTGACTAGCAGCTGGTTAGATTTTCTGAAAGGTTTAGTCCTGTCAAGGTAGAACCTGATTTGTCTGTGCACATCCAAGGAGTGCAGGATCCTTTCCCCTTTATTCTGAGGATTAGGGAAAAAGGTTGGCAAATGGATGAATTGGTTTAGAGCCACACTGGACACCACCTTAGGCATAAAGGGCGGGTTAGTCCTGATGGAAACCCTGTCAGCATGGAAAATAATGAAGGGTTCCACAGCTACTAGTTCCTGTAACTCAGACACTCTTCTTGCTGAAGTTATGGTTAAAAGAACGGCCGTTTTCCAGGAGAGGAATTTTAACTCTGCTGAAGCTGCAGGTTCAAAAGGGGGAAGCGTGAGCTTTTCCAGTACAAAGTTAAGGTCCCAGACAGGGGTGGGTGCTCTACCAGAGGGCATTAAGTTGTTAGCCCCTCTCAGGAACGGTTTGATGAGAGGGTGAGAAAATAGAGGTGGCTCAGTATTATAATGAGCTGAGATGGCAGAGACATGAGTCTTAATGGACGAGAAGGACAGGCCTATGTGGAGTAGCTCTGCTAGGTAATCCAGGATTAGAGGTAAGGAGGGCACTGCTGTGTCCTTCCCTTGAGATTGATTCCAAGAACAATATATTTTCCATTTTCAGCTTAGGATTTCCTAGTACTAGGTCTTCTGGCTTCAAGAATGACGTCCAGCACCTATTTGCTGAGGGTTGCTGTTGGAGTATTCAAGTGATAAGCCAGGTTGCAAGGTTTAGGAATTGCAACTGGGGATGCAAAAGCTGTCCCTCCTGCTGTGACAGCAAGGTAGGAATCCAGTGAAGGTGTCAGGGTGGCACTGTTGTCAGACTGTGCAAGACTGGGTACCAGTGCTGACGTGGCCAGTCTGGGGCAATAAGAACTGCCCTTGGCCTGTCTTGTTTTATCTTGAGTAGTACTTTTGAGAGGAGAGGCAGAGGAGGAAAGGCATAAATTGAGATGTTTTCCCATTGAAAGATAGGTCATCCACCTTCCAGGCCATGCTGTGAGGATTCCTGGTGCAGAATTTGCTCAACTGGTGGTTCTCGTTGGAGGCAAATCAGAATGGATTAGAAGGTTAAAGGTGTTGGGCTCCAATTTCCACTTGTGTGGGTCTAGGAGATTTCTGCTCAAGTTGTCTGCCAGTGAATTTTTTTGCCTGGCAGGAATTGTGCTTGTAGATGAACTTGGTTGCTCATGGCTATATTCCACAGGGCCATGGCTAATCTGCAGAGTGGGTAAGAATGAGTTCTCCCCTGCTTGTTTATGTACCCCATAACTATGGTGCTGTCTGTTTTTATAAGCAGTTGTCCTGGAAGGATTAGGTATTTGAAGGTTGTTAGAGCATTCTTTACAGCTAGCATTTCTTTTTGATTGATGTGCAGGAGAATCTGGGCTGGTCTCAAGTGGCCCTGAATGCATTTACCTGCTGTGTGAGCCCCCATGTATACTCTGATGCGTCTGTTGTCAGGGTTTGGGCAGTGAGGGGTTGAGTGAAAAGCAGTCCCTTGCTGTGTTTGCATGCTTCTGCCCACCAAAGGAACTCTGTCCTTAGACAAGGTATGATTGGAATGACTTGTTTCCAGGTCCTGAGAATGGTGGCACCAAAGACTTTTTAAGTACCACTGAAGTTCTCATATGCTGTCTTGCATATGGAATTAGCAGAATACATGAGGCCATGAACCCTAGGGCTTGCAGAATTTTTCTTGCAGATAGCTGGGTTCTGGTGACCATCTGTTTGAAGTAGTTTGTCAGATAGACCTGTTTTTCTGAAGTGAGAAATGCCATCTGGGAAGTTATGTTCAAGCTTGCTCCCAGGAATACAATCTTTTGACTGGGTACCAGTTGTGATTTCTTTTCATTGCTGATTTACCCCAATGAAGTGAGAAGGCTTTCTACAAATGCCAGGTGCTAAAGTAGCAATTCCTGACTGTCCACCTGAATCAGGCAGTCGTCCAAGTATGGAAAAATGTGGATATTTTTCTGCCTGCAGTATGCAATAGCTGGAGGCAGACACTTTGGCTTATCTACTGCGCCCACAGTATTCACAAAGGGAAGTGCAGAGAACTGATAAGTGCATAGAGCCTGCCCTGAAGCATAGATATTTTCTGCAAGACTCCCTTATGGGGATGTGCAGATAAGCTTCTTTGAAGTCTAGAGTGACTAACCATGCATTCTTGGCTAGCATAATGAATTTTGGGACCACCAGAAAGGTGTTGAGAGTAGACAGATCCAGGATTGGGTGCCAAGAGCCCTCTTTTCTGGGCACCAGGAAAAGTCTGGAGTAAAAACCCTGTCCCCTTTGTTCTACTGGTACAGGCTGAATAGCTCTGATATTGAGCAGGGAAAGTACTTTCTTTTGAGCCTCTGCCCACTGGTGTGGAGGAAGGTCTGGAAACTCGCCTGGGGTTGTCAGTGTATGAAAGTAGAATCTGTACCCCTGGGATACAATGTTTAGGACCCATCAGTCCTGAGTAATAGACATCCAAGCTTTTTGATGTAGGGCAAGTTTTCCCCCTAAGGGGTGCAAGTAGTTGGGCAGAGCTGGGAAGCATAATTGAAAAGTCATTGTGAACTTTTTCCATAAAGGGGCGGCTTACCATCCCCGTTTTTGAGGTGGGGGCACTCCATTGTTTAGATCTATGCATAACCTGAGACTGTAGTCTCGGTGGCCTGTTTCCCCTGGGTTTGGTCTGAGAAGGCCTGCAAGGGACTGGAAAGGACCAGTGTTTTGAAGGCCAATGCCTACTGAATCTAGGTGGTTGTACTCGTAAGAATTCTTTAACAGTTTGCATAGATTTAGCGTTTTCTTCCATCTTTTTAAGAACCTCTTCTGCTTTGGTGCCAAATAAACAGCCAAAAAGAGTGCCTAGTAATTTGGAATTGACATGATCTGGCAAGGTTTGTTCTTTCAGCCAAGCATGCCTTCTCAGTACAAACCCAGTGACTGCAGCCCTGCAGGATGCTTCTAGGGCATCAAAGCCACACTGCAAAGTATGCTTGCTAACTTGGTTTGCATAATGCATTAGCTCTTGTAAATCTTTATTTTCTGCACAAGCTGGAAGTAACACATTTTTTGTTTAATTAGTTCTATAATATGCTGCTGGTACTTCAACATGTGAAACTAGCAATTCAATGTCCTGATGGTTAAGAGCTGCAGAGGTATATACCTTCTTACCCCATCTGTCTAAAGATCTGTAATCCCTGTCTGAAGGGGTAGGATTTTTGGCTGTAGTAGCCTTAATGCCTTTAGGTCCCTGGGAAATGGTCTCTGGATCCGCAGTAGGATTCTTGAAGAGAAATTTGTGGGAACCAGGTACTCTGTAGTACCTGTCAGGTTTCCTAGGGGCCGGTGGTAAAGTATCTGGAATAAGACTGGACTCTATAAAAACACCATTTACAACATCCGGGACAGGGGGGGTATAGCTAGAGGCCTGTGCTAAGGAAACTCTAAAAATTCTCCAAGTCTCTTTTTTGGACTGAGGGTAGTGCTGGTATTCTCACCAGAAATGCTCTTTTAAAGTATGCAAGGTTTCACCAAAAGAAAAGTCCTCTGGAGGGGAGGCAAATGGAATGGATTCCTCTGCATCAGAATTCTCATAGGTTGATAAGGGTTGATAATCAAAAGGGTCAGAGTCATCCGACTCCTGGTCTGTAGACTCAGAATGAAACTCAATTCTTTGTCTCTTAGCAGGAGAAGGCTCGCTTCCCCTAATTAGGGTAATAAGGTCTTCAGCCATTATAAGCATTTGCTTTTGTGGCATGGGAGCTTGAGCATGCGCTTTGGTCATCGGTTTTCTAGGCGTAGTGCATACTCTGGGCCTCAGAAACCCGGTAGGTTTAGCTAAAAATGAAGTCGTCGTTTTACCTCGAACATCGGTAGGTCGGAATACATCATCAGAAGCCAGTGGCTGCACAGCATCTCCAGACCCATCCAAGATAGAGACATCTGCAGGTTCCACAGTCAAAGAAGCATCTCGTGGCATAATGGACTCCGAATGGGTCTCAGCAGAGGCCTGTGAATCTGTAGAAGTGGGCATCAGAGGCTACAAAGGCACCTCACCGAGTACCGGCGGACTGGCAACTAGCTTAATGGAAGCGTAGTCGGCAGTTTTGGACCTATGCGATCTGTCTCTGTCTTTATCTTTACGTTTTTTCAGAAGATCGGCAGTCAGATGGCTTATTGAAGCCATTTCGGAATACGGAGAACGAGAGCGAAAGAATTTAGTAACAAAGATAGCCTGACAATGAATAGTTCGGGCGTTAAAGCACAAAAATGACAGCGAGAGACGTCGTGGTCTGGGCCTAAACAGGTGATGCATAAGAATGAAAATTTCTGTGAGGTATTTGCTTTCCACAGGCAAGACAATTGTTAACTTTTTCTGACATTGGTTAGAGCAAGAAAAAAGCATCCCCAACAGGGTACTTAGCTTTAGAAGACTTCAGGATTACAAACTCCAAAATGAAAATTTCAGGTAGCGGCCAACTGGCACTTGCAAACTACTTCTGCCTCGGGCTCCTCCTCAGCAAGAAAGACTGATGTAATGGTGTTGGCTGCCTGTTTTATACCCTTGATGACCTGACGTCATGGAAGAAGCGACAGCATCTGATTTGGAAATCCTAAGACTCTGGTATTTGGGCCGACTGAGGGCTACCTGCAGGCAGATAACCCAAGTGTGATGACTGCAACAATGAAACACGAAAAACATCCTAGACGCTCTTCTCCAAAAAAGGGAGCCAATCTGGTGGCCCCCCACCATAAACAAACTCTACAACAGAAGAAAAAAAACTGTTGCAGAAAAGGGTGAAGTCTCAAGACTGGAAAAACAATCTTGTCAGCCTCAATAAAAAATGAGATCCATCATGAAGTCCTCTAAAGCTAGCTACAAAAACAAAATTGCTGCAGATTCTAAAGACAACCACAAGGCATTCTATAGTTGTCAAGAATCTACATGGCAATACTCAGATCTGCTCTGAGTTGCAGCACAATGGCAATACATATACAGAACCAACTGATATTGCCAACATATTGGCCAGCAAGTTCAGTGCAAACTTTACTCCCCTTCACCTCTAAAGGGCCTATCACAGTACCTGAGGAATGCCAAGTCCTTATTATCACAGCTACACAGGTAAAAACCGCACTGTCCAAAGCCAAGAATACAGCTTCCATGGGACCTTATAATATTGCTGGATGTGTTCTACATGAATTACAAAGTGAACTGGCATCACACCTGAGTGCCCTGTTCAAATCACAGTTTAATTTCAGGCTTTGTTCCTACCAAATGGCACACTGCTATGGTCATCTGACTCCACAAAGGGGGAGTGACTACAGACCCTGGAACTACCACCCCTTTAGCCTGACGAGTCTGATATGTAAGGCTATGGAGCGCATCATCATGGACCTTGTAAATAAGGACATAGGGAATCTCCAAACTCTGGACCCCATGCAGTTTGGGTTTGTGAAAGGTAGATCATGCCTGCTCAACCTGATATACTTCTTCGGGCCTGTCACCAGAGATGTATATGAGGGCAAGGTAGTTCACACAGGCTACCTAGATCTTACCAAGGCCTTCGACACCATCCCTCACTCGGGAATCATAGACATATTCACTAAACTAGACAAACCCCTATGTCATAAGATGGGTTGCCAACTGGCTCACTAATAGAACCCACAACGTGAAAGTAGCCGACTCCAAATCTTACTACTGACCAGTTACAAGTGGTGTCTCACAGGGATTGGTCCTAGGTCCTCTCCTGTTTGGCATCTCTGAAGTTCAAGTCAACACAAAGGGACTCGGCTGACCAAGTTCGTAGATGATTGCAAACTGGGAGCCATTACTGATTCTTCAAATGATATAGACATTCTACAAAAAGGCCTCACTGACACCAATGACTGGGGCCAGAACCATGGCCTTAAGCTCAATGCCAAAAAGTGCATAGTCATTCCCTTTGGGAAAAATTCGGTGCCCATGAACTACCACATAGGCAGTACCTCACTAAACACCGAAGGTGTGAAAAGAGACCTGGGGACACAGGTTGACAACAACTTCTCCTTTGATAACCACATTTCCACTGTAGTCAGAAAGTCCTTCTATGTGGCACATCTCATTACAAAAGGTTTCTCATCCAGGAGGAAAGAGGTCATAATCCCTCTCTACACATCCCTCATTAGACCTGTTATAGAATACAATGCCTCATTTGGTACGTACCTCACTAGACACCTACAATAACTGGAAAGGCCACAAAAATACCTCACTAAGAGGATCTTAGGCCTTAGACACATGCTCTATATGGACAGACTCAAAAAACTCCAGATATACTCTGTCTCTTATCGCACTTGACCTACAAAGCCATGTCTGACCCAGAGCTACTAGATATGCTACACCTAAAGAAATCCCAATCCCTCCATGTCACAGACTCCAGCGACCTAAACCTCATTACTACAACAAACAGAACATGCTTGAGAGACAGGTTCCTAACCCAGAGACTTCCCATATTCTGGAACAAACTTCCCATTCAAGTCAAGCAGAGCACTTCACTGGCCCTCTTTAAGGGAAATCTTGACGAGTGGATAGGCAATAGAAGTTCATCCCAGGGATCACTTCAGTGGCCTTGCTTGACAGGGGGACTGCGAACTAACTTTGGGCAGCATGATTCCAGGGAATCTTCTTGGGCTAGGCTTATATAAGCTCCAGGGGCGGTAGCCTTGTACACACCTACAAACCTATGAATCCATGGAAGCAGAGATCATATCTGGTGGTGGTCTTATACAGAACTAAAAAAAAACCTAACTGCAATCCTATCAAGCATGGCAGGCAAAATATTAGCATCTAGACATAAATGCCTACAGTAAATACACCACTGTTATCAATTCATAAGGGGGGGGGGGGTCTCATCAGACCTAAACAGTTTTAGTCCCATCAGTCTATCAAAAAGGATCCACAATGACAAGTGGATTACTTTCTTTTACCCTGGAACTCTAACTCTATTGCATTCTTAAGGGGAGAGCCTGCCTTTTGAATGGGGTAACAGCAACGTTAAAAGAGGCTCACAATTTACACTGTTTACCTTCAATGTGGTAAGGCCTTAAATACTATTCCACAAAAGGATCATAAAACTTCTCCTTTCG